>NW_015644367.1:227645-235789 GCF_001515625.1 Sinocyclocheilus rhinocerous
TAGCCGCCTGCGAGCTTCAGTGTAAATATTGCGTCAAAATCAAATCAATTTGAGCGCGATTTAAGCCCGGATGATTGTAACCACTCTAAGTTCGTCTGCCTTGGGAAAGCTAGCGTGTCTCCGACATAGTGATAACACTCGTTGCCTTCTCTAGTGCAGCTCAACCAGGTCTCGTCCCATTCGTCGATATTTGTGATATCACAAATCCCGGAAAATATGCGTTGTAGTCCAAACGAGTCGTTCGTTGTAGTTTTTGAAAAGTGATTTCTGTTAAATAAAATATCTCCTTTTGAAGTAGACTTTGAACTTTGTAACTTTGCAGATCTTTTTTATGCTCAAACAGCAACATTACAGACTAACTTAAGTTGAAAAAGTGAAAAAGCATAATAGGACACCTTTAAGTCTTTTTTGGAGCTTGAAAGTTTGAGTCCCATTGATATTTATCATATGGACAAAAACAGCTGAAACATTCTTCATGATAATTTCTTGTATTGTCCACAAAACATGAGGGTGAGTAAACAGTGACAAAATAGTGGCAGAAGTCACATGATCATGCAGTTGAAGCGCTCAAAGCTTATTACTTTATTAATGTAGTTAAACTCCTTACAAGTGCAGTCACTTACCAACACCCATTAATTAATGTTACAGTACACAATTTAAGTATCATTTCAGATGGAGACGATTATTATGCCTGTCTTAACTCACCTCCTCAAACAGCTCCAAGCTGTATGTATTATCGTCATCTGCAAAATAGACGATTCCTGCCTGGCTGCTGTTGGAGTTGAAGGTCTCCCGTAGCCATCTCAGAGCCAGGTTCCTCTGCATGGTGCCACGTGGAATCCTGGGATCTCTCATGTCCCCTCGCAGCTTGTAATTCCGTGGGGTCTCCACATTGAGGTGCGTGTAGTTCAGCCCCGTTTCCCTCAGAAGCCTCGTGACTAGCGGAGTTCTCCTCTGAGAGTCCTCCACCAGAATCCAGTGCAGGTTGGGCACGTGGAGGAAGGTGTTAGCCAATCGTGTTAGCTCGGCCTTCTGCACGGGGCGGCTGTATGTCGGAGTGATGACGTGGATGGTGGGCAATACATCAGACCAGGGCGGAGGTCTTGTGTACACGTATTCTGTACGGACCACCTCCACTATGTCCTTGTCCTGTGAGCAATATTCCTTTGAGTCTGTGGCTGGCCCAGTGTCGTGCCTAGTCTCTGTCCCGTCATCTGCCAGACAGAAAAAGAGAATTAAGACATTAGCGCACCCCAGGGCTGCTCTCTTTATGTCTGACACATGCCACAAACCTTAGATGAGTACCTGCTAGCCGTTGCCGGTGGATGGTTAGACGCTCTGGTATGATTAAGATCTCTTTTACTAGATGGTGACAGACTGGAGAGGGTGAGAGCAGGAACCGTGAGATCATAATACGGTTACTCCACAGGGGTAGAAGGCACTGATTCAAACCCATAAAGCACATGTTCTGCATGATCTGCTCTTGAATTCTTAACGGAATAGTTCAGACAAAAATAAAAATTCTCATGGCTTTCTTAACCTGTATGACTTTCTTTCTTCCTTGAAGCAGAAAAGGAGACATTTTGGAGAATATTCTGGCATATTTATAAAAAAGTATCAAAACACAGTTAATAATGCTAATAATAGCACCAGTAATGTCAATATGACTCACTGTATTCTTGGAAATAGTATTTAGCATCTAAGCTGTGGTAATGTTTCATGATTGTTCCTGGAATTTGAGCATTGTGGTGGGTGGGAATACTGATCAGATTTGGGTGTTTCACAAGTAAGGCAATCATTTGGCCTTGAAAGACTTGAAATGCAGCCTGAGTGGTTTGATATACTTACAATAATGCTTTTTAAATAAATAATTTTTTTTATTTTTTCTCCTTATATGTCTTTATTGGACAAGACAGATAAGAGGAGAGAGGGAAGATGTGGTTGCCAAAGGACCTTGAGCCAGGACCTTTTTCTCTGTGCATTGCCCACAAAGCTATATATGACTGCCACATATATTGCTTTTTAAAATAAATTATTAAGATTGTACTTAAATATGCTTGTTACAATTTTTATATTCATACAGTACCTGCAAACTCTAGACCGATGGAAAAAAGTGAAATTGTTTCAGAAAAATCTGACATTAGGATTTATAAAAAATAAACTAGGCGTAAATATATGCGCACAGTACGGACACTCTAGACCAGGGGTGGGCAAACTTGGCCGTTCCAGGTCACTTTCCTTCAGAGTTTAGCTCCAACTCTAATCAAACACACCTGAACCAGCTAATCATTGTCTTCAAGACTACTAGAAAGCTACAGGCAGGTGAGTTTTATCAGGGTTGGACCAAATCTCTGCAGGAAAGTCGCCTGGAAGGGCCAAGTTTGCCCATCACTGCTCTAGACCATGCATACGCACACTTTTACTGGAGTGAGCAAAATAAGGAAGCAAACAGAATGATTTTAAAGTCTGTTTTACATTTGACATACACATTTAGATTAAATATGACACTCTGAATAATGAAGTTAAGCACTGAAATTTCATGAAATTATTATCCAGAAATTACAACATTTGTATATGAATTTAAACAGAAATATTTGCAGTGGATGTGCTGCTTTTGAACAATTTTACTGTGGTTTGTGATTTAATGTTTTAATCACAGCGAGGATTGCTTAGCATATGACAATTCCGCTTTAAATTGTGCTCTAAATAGCAAAACTCATGTTCTGAGAAAATACTTTTGCACGAATAATGATCATTGATGTGAACTTGATTCGTCTGATGGCTTTGGAACACAGATGGTAACGACAGACATAAGGATGCGCTCGTTGATCAAACTCGTTGATGCGCTCGTTGAGGTCTCGCGCACAGACAGCAGCCTAATGATAACCCCTTTCGTGCTCTTCCCAATATTGTGACAAACACCATATTTAAAAGATAGAATTTGAAGGAAACTGTAAGATATGCGCGTTTTATTTTCAAAATGTTTTTGTTATTGACGCAGTGAGTCAGACAGCTATTTACACTGCAAAAAGATTTTTCCATAAAAATATAGGCTATAAACATTCTAAAATATATGTTTACCTTTTAGGCAAATTGCATAAATTAGAATAGTGATGTCTCAAAACGCATGTATAGTCCATATCTCATATTGTCCTAACTTGTTGTGTAGGCTATAGCTGGCAACTGCGTTAAACATGGTGTCACATGGATGGAAATATGCATGGAAATGATATGCAGATGAGGTTATGCATATTAAACTAGGCGTTGTAAGCTCCATATATGGCTATTTCGGGGAGGAGACGGGGTGGAGATCACACATTTAGGATGAAATCTACGTAAAGTTTTATACATGAGGCCCCTGATGTTTAGGCAGCAATGTGGCTTTGAAACAATTCTAATGTCTATGGCAGAGGTCTCCAATGAAGTCCAAAGACCTGCATAATTTAATTCCAATCTTAAGCATCAGCTAATCAAGGTCTTTGTAACTTCTTGAAACACCCAGGTAGGTGTACTGGAGAAATGTGTGCTAAACTGCAGGTCTGTGGAGCTCAATTAACATGGATTAAAGAGCCATGGTCTATGGCAACATACTGAACTGTGAGTTTTTTATAAAATGATACATATGGTGTTATGGATAAACAGACATACCGATGTTACCTCAGTCACCCCATACATGAAGCAGTGCTGCAATTATAAACACTACTTATAGGTAGGCCTGTCACGATAACAACTTTTTGTTGTGCGATATATTGCCCCAGAAATAATTGCGATAAGCGATATTATTGTAATTTTAAAGACCATTTTATGCCACTGAATATATAATCATAATGTAACAGCATAATAATGCAAGAAGGCCAACACACTTCTAAATGACAACAAACTTTTAATTCAAAGATCTAATCTAAATATTTATTATGAATCATAACCAGTTATAATTCGTCATAAATATTTCCCTTTTTGAGTTGAAAAACCCTACAGGCCAGTGTGTCCAAACTTGCTCCTGGAAGGCCAACGTCCTGCAGAGTTTAGCTCCAACCTGCTCTAACACACCTGCCTCAAAGTTTCTAGTAATCCACTCAAAGATTTTAAATTACTGGTTGAGGTTTGTTTAATTGGGGTTGGAGCTAAATTCCCATACCTTTCATGTCAGTCTATTGACTGCAAAGGTTTCTCAGTGAAAGTAATGAGCTTACAGGCCACACTGCAATAAAGATTCTGTAATGTGCTTTTGGTGTCTGTATAGTGACGCACACAGCTCTTGGACAAGCAGCAGTATCAGATGGCTTTAGAAGACTAGAAGACTTTAGGTTTAAAACTGGTTGCAAATATAGTTTTTAAATATTATTATCTTTTGTGTGTTTTTTATGTTTCTGTAGATCATATGACTTTTGTTCAGAGCTTTTTAGGACATAGTGATCAGTACATTCTTTAAAATTTCTTTTTTCTTTTTTTTGTTCTAGGGAAGAAAGAATTAATTTTATTTTTTGGCTGAACTATTCTGTTAAATCTCTTAAATGAGCATGCTGGAATGATATTGCTGAAATAATTAGTGTTACCTAGGGCTGCTCAATTATGGCAAAAATCATAATCATGATTATTTTGGTCAATATTGTAATCACGAGTGGGCCATATGACCAAAACTTGTGAGTGATTTATTTAAAGATTTGACCATTTAAGCATGCACATTAAGCTAAAAGTTCACTTTACATGTCCGTGTTCTGTTCCATGTCAGAGCGCGTGCACAGAAAGCCTCCTAAGGGAATGGCACAAGTTCTTTCGTGCTTTTAACTTTAATAAATCAAGTACATCCCATTTTGCGAAAGCCGCGTTACATGATTTTACTGATTTGCACATGAAATTTGGGCTTTTATGGAAGAGTGAAAGCGCACAGCTGGAAAGGGGCGGAATGGGGCAAAATAATCGTTTTATCTTGATTATTGCATTTTTCATAATCGGTGGAAGCTGAAATTGAAATTGAAACTGTATTTCGATTAATCGCACAGCTCTAGTGTTACCAAATATATTCTTTTTTTTTCCCCCAGAATATTTTCACAAAATGATGGTGTGGGCAGTTCCAGCACATTCTGCTGATAGCTCATTAAGGGCAGAAATCATGGTGCCACCTCACATATCAGATCTTTATCACTGTTCAATTAGTGCCCTGCTCTCACTTCAGACATTTTAGCACCATTAGATTAGCACACTCCATTAACAGTCCAGATGTTCACTGCCTCCTAGGCATCATACAAACTCACGTTAATTGCTTCATGATAACTTCTATGAATACACATCTGCAATTCTCCATAAGCTGATGGTATTGACATGCATTATATATGGATATATAGATCTTCAAATGCTGGGTATTGTATTTCCCTGTAGTTTGAGCTAGAGGTGGTCTGGTCAGTGACTGATGGATTGTCGTGAAGCCATTAGATTGCCCCAAATGCCCCATAAATAACAGGTTATGTGTACAGCTTGTGTATGTGATTTATCCACTTACATACATGTTTTAATGTAAGTGCTAAAATAGCTGTAGACATGAAAACAAGTAATTTTGACTTAAAGCCACCAGAAATGCTCCTCAGAGTGTGATTTTATTGGAGAAATCTTCTGCAGCTGAATAAATGAGAAGCTGTTGGGTAATTTCACTGGAGTCAGAGGACTCTTAAAGTGAGGCACATAAACTGAAACTCAGCTAATGTGTTACAAAGTGGGATTTGTGTTAATCTACATGAATAGTTATTTTTTGTGTCACTGAAAAAAAAAACTTTTATGTCACTTTTTTATGGCAATAAAAAGCACACTGTGCTGAAAGACAAAGTATATTTAGTTAACTCACGGTTTTGTAGTTGTTTAGACAGAAAACAAAATTTGTATTCAAGTGGCAAGAAGATAAATCTTGTTTAGCCCCACCTTTTTAAAGCTATTTTAAAGATCATTTTGCAGTGAGAATAACATTATGCAATTTTTTTTTCTAACGTGACCTTACTCAAATGAGCACAAATGAATAGACACGCTGAGTTTATCATAGAATGTATTAGGCTTTGTGCAGAAATTTGTAATTTGGATTGATAACAAAATTGGCACTGAAAACATGTTATATGTGTAAGAGAGACTGGTACCCTTTCGGATGGCAAGCAGAGGGGCAATTGCACTTTGGTGCCACACAGTGATGAGGAGGGTCCATGGTAACACAATCAACACGATGGCAAGAATATCTCTTCTCTTCGGCATCTCCAGGGTTGGTTCTATGCCTGGTCATTACCTAAGAGAGGGAAATGAAGAGAGTCAGACACTAGAGACTATATAAATGGAAAGATATGTGGGAACCTCATAAGTGTCAGGGAATTAATGAACTAGCTGATCAAAATGACTATCATAATTTTTTTTTATTAGATTTCAGCTCCATGCGGTCAAGTAAAACGATAAACCACTATACTGTCTGTCTCAGATCTCTGGTAATTCAAAGCCTTGACATAAAACAAATTATAGGTGAAAAGATTCTGTATGATGGTTTCTTGTCCAAAAGACAGAATAAAAAATGTTTAACTAGAATTGATTTTAAATTAAATAATATCTTTATTTTTATGGCATTGTCCTAACCATGACATAAAACACATTTGAGTGACAGCAACAAGTTTTACCTCGTCCTGGTTTAGGTCTGTTGATAACAACTAACCCACTTCTTGTTTATGAATCATTTTCTAAGACAAGTGAATTAACTGAAAGACTACCAAGAAAGCAAGTTCTTTAAATTAATTCACAATATGCACACATTCAAGTTTATTGTAATGCACGATTACTACAGAGCCCCACAGATGACATGAAGACAAAAATATATATTTATTGTGGCTACAAATTAAGAATTTATTCCTTCATTTTATTAATTCGTTGCCTTGTTTTAGTAAATCGTGGTCACGTTATAAAAATTAGTTTCCTCGTTTTTATTTAATTAAAACGATGGAATAAATTAGTAGGGGAGAACGGGGGCAATTGTAAAAGGAGGCAATTGTAACACACTCAGTTCCTCCAATCAGAAACAAGTGACACTTAATCTGCACATGCTCAGTAGGATTCTCTCTCTCTGCCTGTGAAAAAGGAGCACAATCATTTCACCTCAGCAGAACTTTTTAACAAAATGCTGATTTTGAGGTATGAAAGTACTTTTTAGATGTACAGTATTTTTCTTCTGCTGTCTAAAGTTTAGATGACTGTGAATTTAAACATAAATTTTTTTTCTCTCTAGGTTATTGATACAAAAATTAACATGAACAACCTATGCTAATTTAGGCGTGCCTAGCTAGCATATGAAATTTTATCATGGCTGCACCATCGGGGCCAATTGTAATATTGCGTTACAATTGTCCACGAGCCACATGGCCCAGTGTAAGCACCTTGTTTGTCTGTGTTGACATACTTTTCTGTTAGAAAATAAACATATTTAAATAAAACTACATTTAAAAAATATTTTTTATGTTAATTTTTTTAATATTATCTTCACATGATCTTGTTGAGTTATTCTGTTAATATTTCTATCTTGTACCATTTCACTAATGTTTGGTTAAAGACTGTTCTTGACTCATTAGCTGATTAATGTATTTAATGACCACTATGACCACTGACAGGTGAAGTGAATAACACTGAATTATCTCTTCATCACGTCTCCTGTTAGTGGGTGTGATATATTAGGCAGCAAGTGAGCATTTTGTCTTCAAAGTTGATGTGTTACAAACAGGAAAAATAGGCATGCGTGAGGATTTGAGCGAGTTTGGCAAGGGCCAAATTGTGATGGCTAGACGACTGGGTTAGAGCATCAGAACAGTGGTAAACCGGCAACAGGGTCATGGGCGGCCAAGGCTCATTGATGCACATGGGTAGTGAAGGCTGGTCCGTGTGGTCCGATCCAACAGACGAGCTACTGTAGCTCAAATTGCTCAAGAAGTTAATGCTGGTTCTGATGGAAAGGTGTCAGAATACACAGTTTGTTGCGTATGGGGCTGCATAGCTGCAGACCAGTCAGGGTGCCCATGCTGACCCCTGTCCACCGCCGAAAGCGTCAACAGTGGGCACGTGAGCATCAGAACTGGACCACAGAGCAATGGAAGAAGGTGGCCTGGTCTGATGAATCGCGCTTTCTTTTACAT
>NW_015644367.1:236087-237391 GCF_001515625.1 Sinocyclocheilus rhinocerous
ACAGGGTCATGGGCGGCCAAGGCTCATTGATGCACATGGGTAGTGAAGGCTGGTCCGTGTGGTCCGATCCAACAGACGAGCTACTGTAGCTCAAATTGCTCAAGAAGTTAATGCTGGTTCTGATGGAAAGGTGTCAGAATACACAGTTTGTTGCGTATGGGGCTGCATAGCTGCAGACCAGTCAGGGTGCCCATGCTGACCCCTGTCCACCGCCGAAAGCGTCAACAGTGGGCACGTGAGCATCAGAACTAGACCATGGAGCTATGAAAGAAGGTGGCCTGGTCTGACGAATCACGTTTTCTTTTACACCACGTGGATGGCCGGGTGCATGTGCATAGCTTACCTGGGGAACACATGGCACCAGGATGCACTATGGGAAGAAGGCAAGCCGGCAGAGGCAGTGTGATGCTTTGGGCAATGTTCTGCTGGGAAACCTTGGGTCCGCCATCCATGATGTGGATGTTACTTTGACACGTACCACCTACCTAAGCATTGTTGCAGACCATGTACACCCTTTCATGGAAACGGTATTCTCAGGTGTCTGTGGCCTCTATCAGCAGGATAATGTGCCCTGCCACAAAGCAAAAATGGTTCAGGAATGGTTTAAGAAGCACAACAACGAGTTTGAGGTGTTAACTTGGCCTCCAAATTCCCCAGATCTCAATCCAATTGAGCATCTGTGGGATGTGCTGAACAAACAAGTCCGATCCGTAGAGGCCCCACCTCGCAGCTTACAGGGCTTAAAGGCAGAGTAAGGGATTTCTGGTAGCCAATGTTGATATTTGAAATCACCAAAACAAACACGCCCCTACCCCAAAAGGGTCTTGCACCTATTTTGATAGCTCCGCCCCACATATACGTACGCAACCCAGGCAACGATTAGTTCTGTGCTGCTTTTTGAATGCATATGATGCCTGACATCTAAAAGAATTTGATTTACAAGGGGGCAACTGTAACACTCTGACTTCTTGCATTTAATTTAATATGATAATCTTGTCCTTATTCGTGAAATTATATCAATTGGATTAATTAGTGCAGCTAAATTTGTTTCTTGTATCAAAAGATGACTAGTGTATTTCAAGTAGTCTGTGAGTTATGAAGGAAAATGTAAAAAAATGTTACAATAGGTTGTTTGCAATCACGTGATTCTGAAGACGCGCGAAATTCAGATGGAGGGCAAGAAGTGAAAAGCAGAATGGATAAGATGGAGGAATGTCCGTACTGTACTGGTTTAGACACTATTACAAGAGGAAGGTATAAACAGAAAATCACAACATATGTTGGACATTTTTCTAATGTTATGA
>NW_015644367.1:237532-253715 GCF_001515625.1 Sinocyclocheilus rhinocerous
ACAGCATATGTTGGACGTGATACTGATGTTATGAAGAGGAGCGATTTTTCAACTAAATTGAAATACTTGCCTGCCATGGAGGCGGTGGATATAGGCTAAGCAACTAAGCCTGATTGCAAACAAGCTTTTTTTTAAAATATAAACTGCACATATAATATCTTATTTACATTGTGTCTACGTGTAGCGTTTGGCATTGAGTGAATTCTGATTGTCTTATGGTGAATGCGTGAGAGTTGGCAGTCCTGTATCTATTTATATTTCATCATTAATATCTTAATATGTTATTATCTTTTATATCAACTATTTGCACACAGGAGCATTATCCGACTCGGCTCCTCCCGACCGCAGACGCAGGTTTGACCGATTTAAGCATCCACAAACAACGCAAAACATAGGCATTTTGAGTTTCTGCAAGCAATTAGAAAAAAAAATCACTTCCTGTATTTCGCGCCACAGCAATGACGTCATGTGCAAACAACCCCCAGAATCCCCTCCAATCCACGATTAAAACGAGGGAACTTAATTCGTAGCCATGATTAAACTGAAACTAGAGAACAAATAAATAAGTAGTGGGAAGAAATTCTTAATTTGTGGCCACGATATATATTTTCCCGCATGTCATGTCTCCTAAATTATAGTACATTATATATTTTCGAACGTTCAAAACCACAAAAAACAAACAAACAAAAAATGATAAAAGTGTAGGAGTTTGCTCCACTGGATATTGCTGTCAGTCATTTAACATTTATATCGTAAAACGTCAAATATTAAACGTTTAGCTACGGAACCTAACGTTACATCTTACCTTCACCGTGACAGGAATTCAAACCGTAAACACACTGTAAAATCCAATAGTTTACCTTACTTAGATATAATTAGTTATCTTTACTTAGTTGTTATACTTACTCGGTTTTATTAAGTAACAGCTAATTTTTAGGCGAATAAAACAACTTACTTGCTGCAATGAGTAACTCTTACTTAAAATATTCAAGTAGCCGCAACAAAACCGATGACATTAATACACCAGGGGGAGGCAGCAGTGCGCTAATGTGTTGCTAATGTGCAACAAAACAACAGAAGAAGAAATACGGAAGGTTAGAGAGCATGCGCAACAAGCAACGTTTTTTGAATTTGTGCGCCGAATTTGCTGAGACTGCTTGCATTTTTACCACTGGACAAAGACTGATTACTTCTATACAATAATAATAATAAGGTAAGTTTCAAAAAAGGAACTTGCCTTTAACTGAATAATTATTTGTCATATTTAGGACAAGTGCTTGTCTTGTGAACACCGGCCTCAGTACACTGAAGGTAAGGTATTTCATTTTTAATCTCTTATACAGCAGTAGAGCAGTTTTTGACTCAATCATGTGCTACACTTTATTTACAATTTCAAATAATTTCTTGCGGATGAAGTATACATGTAGCCACTGTATTTCTTTTCTTTTTTCACAGATCTAAGAAAACACTTCACACCCTACAACCCCTAAAAATGTATGTTGCTACCTTAAATGTTTTCAATATTTCTTATTATATTTAATAATAATATTTAAAATAAACCATGTCATTGACTTCTTTATTGACACTTTGACAAACATATTTGTACTGTAATTTTTGAATGTCTTTAAACTTGTTTTTCTTTTTTTAACTTTTTTTTTCTAGAACCCAGATTTGACAGCAGTGCACACCCATCTGAGGCCGATTATTACTAGTACTTTTAATATTATATTTAAAGCTTCACATACCGAAAAAAATGACATAAATTGTATTATAAATAAATAAACAAATTTATTATTATTCATTATTATTGATTACATTATTATTGTTAACTTCTCACCCTTAGTTACAAACGACGGATGGCCACGAGCGTGAGGTCCAACTGTGACGGCCGCATGCTGGAGGTCATCCACCATGCTGTTGGCTCCCAGAGCATCCCATGCTGCGGTCCAAAGTTCCTAAAACACACAAAAAACAGACATCTTTGATACCCAAACTGCAGCTTCTGTCTGTTAATTTCAGAGAAGACAACCACAAGGTATAGTTGATGAGACCATTATTTTGCTGTCTTTCTTCCACCTCCTGTCCAACTGTTACAGTGATGAATGTTTCTTGGTCCCAAATCACAATATAATACACAGTAGAGCAATCCAGTGCTGATAAATGAATCCTTTTGCATTTGGAGCGGCATTTGTTTGCTCTCACTTTCCTTTAATCTCAGTGGTAATATTTGCAATACAGGAACAGCTGAATTAGCTGTCAGGTGTCCTTTGTGCCAAACCTCTTCCTAAGAAAATAATAATTCTGTTATGAAACTATTATCACTGAAACCCCTCCAGACACATATGAAAGCTGGGTATGATGATGCTGTGCCTTGAACCAAGCCTGTCTGTGTGTGTAGGCTGTAGCACAAATGCTGGTTGACTACAGTAGCGACAGTGTATTTTTAGCTTCTCTGGAGGCAGAAAAATTTAAGAGAAGAGAGAGAGTTGATTTTTTGAGAGCAGCATGGCCCCTGTGTGTGTGTGTGTGTGTGTGTGTGTTTTCTGATATTAAGCAGAAATACAGGGTTAGGAGTGCATGTGGTTGAAAAACAACAGTATATCTACAACAAAAAAAAAAAGTTTAAGCAGCTTTTATATCAGTTATTAGTAGAAATAATATAATCAGTCATCATTAAGGTCTTCATATCATCCAGAAAGGGTTTATTTTGCAATAATGAAAGGCTGACTGTACATTATCCCACTTATTACATGACTACTTGGCAAATAAATACATGGACGTTAAATATTGATATGAGTGAAATTAATTTATCATGTGAGATGAGGCTTCATCTCTCCGGTGGCTGTGCGGCAAAAGAGCCTTAAACGATGTAATAGGCCTGTTTTACCAAAATAATGCTGCTCCCTGGAAATCACACAGGCAGTCTCTACACGCACAGACTAGGCACACTCTGTGTATATGCTGAATTTTTAATTCAGGGTTAGTGACCCAAGAAGACAAAAGGACAAGGACAAACGGACATGTCATCCACTGAATGGCTATGTACTGATCAAAGGAAGTTAAGCAAAAGGCACCATGAATAGGGAACAAAATAGGGTATAAAACTATTTTTTTTTTTAGTGAAAGGGGTGCTTAAAGTCTACAAATGGAAATTTCAAATAACAGATTTCAAAAATTACATTTCTGTTATCATTTACTCGCCATCATGAAATATTTAGAGAAATCTCTCTCTCTCTCTGTCTTTTTTTTTGTCCTTACAATGGAAAGTAAATGTGTGAACTGGTAACCAAATCAATGGTAATCAAAGAAGATTAGAAAGAAAGAAAGTCATACAGGTTGACACAAGGGTGAGTAAATGATGACAGAATTTTCATTTTTAAGTGAACTCTCCCTTTGACCTCCAGAAAAGGTCAAACTAAATATCAAAAGGGCTGATTATTTTCTATTCATTTTATATGTGATTACAAGTCTTGCAGCCGTATTACTTTACCCTGTTGCATTTTTGGCTATAACCCCGATGGTCACACTTTATTTTAAGGTCCAGTTCTCACTATTGATTTACTATAAATTATGACTTTTTCCTCAATTAAACTCCTAATTTGCTGCTTATTAATAGTTAGTAAATAGTTGTTAGTAGTTGTTAAGTTAATGTATGGGATAGCATTAAGGGATCTAAAATATGGTCATGCAAAATAAGCCATAATATGTGCTTTATAAGTACTAATAAACAGCCAATATGTTAGTAATATGAATGCTAGTTAATAGTGATAATTGGTTCTTAAAATAAAGTGTTACCCATTAAATAATATCAAACAAATGTAATTAGGGGTGTGCGATGTTGACAAAAAAATAAGATATCTTGATATTTTATCTAACAATAATTAGACGATATTTTGCTGAGAGTGTTATTGTGCTGACATCTTAAGGACTATCGTAGACAGTTGACTCCTAATGTTTTTGATATTCTTTATATTCTGTGTGGTGGTCAGTTCACAGCATTGATAGAAAGTAGCTAATCTTTTTTCAATGAGTAAGTTGATTTTTACCTTTTATGGGCATTTTGACCTTTTTAAAGCCATTTTTATTTTCTAAAAGTGTGGATCATCTTTTGAGTCAAATTCTTACATTTAATCTAGTCGGTTAGAATAAGACTTTTGGGCTTTTACCAGGCAAATGAAATCAGTATCAACAAAATATATCTTTGCAATGCAGAGGAAACACAGAAGCTGCATCTGAAGTGGCATTTAGATGTATTTACACACTGAGGGACATGGAATGATTTAACCTGCAGTTACAAATGCATAAATAAAGTTTGAAATGATTTTTAAAAAATGTTAAAAAATGAAAAGATACTTTAAATGTGAAATTAAAACCGCCAACAGGTGTCAGCAAGTCACTGTTAATAAGTGAGTCATTGCGATTGAACCGAATCATTTGACGGTTGCTTGAATTTTGTGTTGATTCAAAATGCATTTTAATAGACTGAATCACGCAGTAAAAGAACGCACTCAAAATGCGCACGCGCACTAGTCTAACCTACTAGACTTCACGTCACGTATGCGTGCACTCTGTAGGTGTGTTTTGTTTGGTTTTTGTAATATACTCGATAATGTCAAATCGCACATCGTTAAAACAGCAATTAGATATTATCGCAGACGATGTATATCGCACACCCCTAAATGTAATTATACACAAAATGTAGGCTATATAATGAAATAAAAAATGACAACAAAATGTATAACAGGATTGAAAGAAAGAGGGGTGCCCATTTAGTTTGAATTGAGCTGTGACTAGAGAAAGGCTAGCAAATTTTGGCAAAAAAAAAGGAAATGTAATTTATTATTATTATTATTATTATTATTATTATATATTTTTTACATGTCCTGCTGCAAATAATGTCCATATAATGTCACTTCTTGGGGGTGTTACAATCTTTAGGAATTTTTGTAATGGGGTGGAAATCAAAAAAAGATATGATTATTATGCATTTGGTCATTACAATTAGTTAATCATTAAAAATAATTTTACTATTTTATTTGACATTTAATATAATATTATTTCAAAGGATTATGGTATAACAAAAATGTTTATGGTTGTAATTGTTAGATACAGCTAAAGGGTAAAGACCTCTGAGGTAGGACCAGGAAAAATGGGAGGAGGGTAGGAGGAGCGATACAGAAATAAAAATAGCTACATTTTATGTTAGGTTGATTTTATGTCAGGTAATAGTTAAAACTATGTGGTATTTGCACCTACAAAATGCTTTAAAAGTCGTAGTTGTTGAAAGTGCCAGAAGAACAAGGTTAGAATGCCAAATAACGCAGTCTAAATCACACACATCATAATCAATCCCTGTATGACAGGGTGGCCTTGACAATGTTATGCATCAACCCACACTTAACCAGCTGTAAACAGAATGCCTGCATGTCAATAACTACCATCCCATTGTGATGAGAACCTTCCAAAATAGTTGTGGTCTCTCAGAGGTGCTAGAGTCACTCACCTCAGTCAACCTCACACTAAGTTTGTAAGCAGAAAAGCTGGCGCAGTGTCCATCACTTACAAGAGGATTTTGAGTTACATGGCCCAGGGATTTTTAATCTCAGTAATGAAAGATGGAGTTGATAAAGCAACTTTTCATGAATGCTGATATTTCTGCTGCGCCTGCTCTGAACAAGCTAATTGGAATGCACTCCCAGACCTGAGAGCATGGAATACAGCACAACGTATTAAAGCCCCGTCCAGCTCATTTTCTGTCCCTGCTTATATATTCACTCATTTCCTGACCGCTGCTCCCCGCTTTGTACGTGTCCCAGTAATGACTTAGAACGCTGCTAAGAAAGGTGGCCTGACAGGTCATTATTGATATTCACAGAGCCCATTTACCTGATGATCTCAGCAAAGATGAAGACTAAAAAGTGCAAGCTTGACACCAGTAGTAACTGTCCTCCAAATGAACAGATGAATATCTCCAGTGTTTTTCATAGTGAAAGGCGGTTTTGTATGATCTATCTATCTATCTATCTATCTATCTAGGGAATGAGCATTCCCTTGCACATTTCTACCTCCGGATGCCGTTTGCACTGTTATGGTCATTGGCCATATATAAACATATGCTATTTACGTACCTCACTGTATAATGCACCTTCTGTTTATACTCACTGTATAATACACCTTCTGTTTATACTTTCCTTGCACCCTATGTTGTATGTACAGTCATTTGCATTGAGCTGGTCTCTGCCCTCCTACCTCATAACTTGCACTATATGTCATAAAGCTTAATGTATATACACATAATCTATATTTATTTATATACTCTGTTATTTGCACTTCTGGTTAGATGCTAACTGCATTTCATTGGATCTGTACTTGTACTCTGCACGGTGACAATAGAGTTGAATCTAATCTAATCTAAAAATTATAGTAAAAGTGTAGTAACCATGTTTTTTTTAGCGCATTGATTAGGCTACCATTTGTATAACCACAGTTTTACTACAAATACCATGGTTAAACTATAGTTAGTGTAGGAAGACCATGGTTAAATGTGTGGTTACCATGGTTTAGCTATAGTAACCATGTTTATTTTTTTTATGGTTAATTTTCATAAGGTTCTCATCACAACAAGACTGCAATCACTTCCTGTTAATAAATGTAACCAGGTGGAAAAGGTTGACATGACAGTCTCAAGACTGGTTATCCAAGCCCTGGATTAAGTGTACTGCACATACGGTGTGTATTAATGCTGCTCTCATCCCTTGGTTAAATGTTACACTGGCCCTTTAAGAAACGTGACTGTGTGACTGTCTGGGAGAGGCAGAACACATAGATATACAAATGCCACTTAGTAAATCAGAAATTAAAGTTATCATTAAAGACAATATTCTGTCTGTCTGTCTCTCTGTCTGTCTATCTATCATGGTCTATAGTTTGGCAGTCTCTCTGTATATTTAATCAGATCTGTCTAATCAGTCACTGCCATTGAGAGGTTTGAGTATATAGGTATGTATATGTTTTCTACAAGTTGTCAATGAAGTTCTTAAAGGGGTCATATGATGCTTTTTTAAAGATCATTATTGTCATATGACCCCTTTAAACATTTAATCATAATTCTTGGACATAGTGAACAGCTCCATCATGGCCCCATGGCGCTATGTACACAGATTAACATCTCTGCATTTGTATGCATCAGCTCTATACTTTGCTCCGCTCAGTGTTGTTAAATAACCTAATCAGCCAGAAGGAGATGGAGGAAATGCTATTCCCACTTTGATTTAGAGGGGAGTATTTTTTCAGCAAGGGTAAGTGAAGTAGGTCTAAGTCATTTGCACCGAGATAGATGTGATTGATGGTGAGAGTCCTGTCTTCAGCGTACTAGCTCAGCACTGACTAGAGATTCAAAGGCTAGCCTCAGGCTGGCCATGTCACACTGAAAACCAGCACCAAGACCTGTCCTCCTTCCACCATTCCATTTATTTTCAGTTTGCAGATTGTAATCTGAAGGGCCAGCCACAAAATTCAGGCTGAGGCCAGAGATAGCAGCAACTGGAATTGGTGCCCAGACTGATGTGGATTAGTTACGATGGCTCTTGTGTTGATCTGAGATATTTATGAAGACTCTGAGCCATATTAATCAACATTGTGTTTATTAAACCCTTTTAAATGTATTTTGAAAAAAAAAATGTTTCTGACAGAACAAGAAACTGTCTTCACATACAACATTGCTTAAAACCAAGAAAAAAAAACAGATTCATTTGAGAAAAACTGATTTGTTGCCATATAGCAGATTTTCTTTTATGTCTCTGCCAATTAGACTTCAGTAACATAAAACCCTGTGTAAATCTGCTTGCTTTTCACATGAGACTTTTGGAAAGCTTGTGTGGTCCAAAATGCAGATCAAAGTCTAACGCGTCTAATTTTTTTTTTACTGAATTTCAGAAATCTTTGTTCCATTTTTTAGAGGCTTAAATAAAGCGCAGCCATTTAGAAATAATGAAATATCCATTTACCATTGATTTACCACTGTTAAAGTGAAAGTAATAAAGCATGTGCAGTAATATGCCATTATGCATGCTTTTCATTATAGTGGACACTGGCCCTGATGCTGTAAATAGGCACAATATCAATACACACATACTGTATCTTAATCTTTGAAGACTACAGATTCAGACAAACATGAACCCTGTTATGCTTTCATTATAGCAAATACAGCTGTATGATGCCTCATACTTCATGCCGTGGGCTGTCTATGATCATGTTAATATACTAATGACCAAAGTATTTTAGTCATCACATGGTCAAAGGTCATTGAAGCACAACCCCAAGTATTTCTCCCTAATAAGAGACTTTCAGCTGAACGGAGCTGTTGTGTGGATGCTGATAATAGCCTTCCAGCATTGATCTTCAGTTCACTGATCACAGCATTTTTAGTTGCTAACTCAAAAGTTAATCAAACTGGGAGAAAGCACAGAGTGGAGGCCGTCTAATGAGGTAGATGTTGAGGAATTCTCACTCTTGGGACTTTTCTGAGTCACAGCTTCCAATAATATACATGGACATGCTGGAAAAAGAAATTCCGAATTATGAATTAGATCTTTGCTAATTAAACCATAGGGAAATCACCTGGGGTTGAAAAGAGTTTTTACCCCCCAGATGGAGACTAATTGGTGTGGGTTTTAATAAGGAGTGAGCAGACAGGTGTATGTTCCTATCTGAAACTAGGCCAGGTGTAACATTATTTCTGTTAGCACCATTCAGTAATACATAGTAAACTGAAGACCCACAGAACAAATTAAGTCATACAGATTTTTAACAACAAGGTGAGTACAATTACTTTCATTTTTGGGTGAACTATTCCTTTTACATTCCTGTTCCTTTCTGAAGCTGCATATTTTAGAATTCTTAATGCTAAATTCATAGATTAACCTGAACACAAGTGTTCATTATATAAGGATAGCTAATCTGTTTTTGTAATGGTGAAAGTCATTTAAGACCCTATTCACTTTTTTTTCTTCCTAGAACAGCGTTATGAATCTCTTATCATCCAAGATAAGTTACATGACCTTTGAAAGTTGGACAGGAGGTTCACACTCTCTGAAGGTCAATTACATGTTAAAGGTCTATTCTCTGCTAGTCTCTTTCGTATTGTCTTGTGGCATAAAGTATGTTATGCATTGCTACATATTCTTGCCAAGACCTGCCTTAGACAGGAACAGACTGTGTTATTATAGTTACATATAGTGTTACATTGAGTGACCAACCACAGTTTTCGTTTTTAGTCTAGGGTGGACTGACATATACAATTCAAAACTTTATTTGCATTTATTTGATTAGTAAAACAGCAATATTGTGAATTTTTACAATTTTAATTATTTTTCAGGAGCCGTTATGCCAGTCTTCAGTGTCACATGATACTTCAGAAGTCATTCTTATGCTGATTTGGTGCTCAAGAAACATTTCTTATTAATATCTATGTTAAAAACAGTTGTGCTGCTTAATATTTTTGTGGAAACTGATTCTTTTTATGAATAGAAAACAGAATTTATTTCAAATAGAGATATTTTGTAACATGTTGATCAATTAAATGCTTCCTTGCTGAATAAATGTATTAAAGTCTTACAGATCCCAACCTTTTGAAAGGTAGATTATGTTGTAGCACAATAATAAACTAATGTTTATGTAACATGGGTAAATAACAAATTCATTTACCACGATAAGGAGAGGTAGGAACACATTTCCTGACGTTCTCCATTTGTCAATATCAACCACAGGAACTGCGAGACCTTACCACACCAATTAAAATAATTTACACTGCGACACATGAAATGGTGCCCTATGCAATTTCCTATGCAAACATCAATACAGCTCTGTTGCTCTCTTAATTGCATAATTACTCAGACTGATGATGTGAGTGATTCTGTCCTTTAGCTTGCTGTCACATGCTCTGAACCATAGGTGTGCTACTGCAAGCCACAATAATATGTTGATTTACACTGATGCCTCACTTGAACATAAAGGTAATTAAAGTATACAGCCGTTAGCACCATCTCTGTGGAACTCACTAAAACATGGATGACAATACTAACTAGAGAACTTGCATTTATATGAACACATGACAAATGTATGACAAAACATGCTTATATGAATGGAGATATTCTCTGAATGGATATACATGGACTATGATGCTATTCCTTTCTGTGGCCAGGGATACCGGAAAACACAACCACAGCTTAAAGGATCTGTGAGATTAATAGAAAGAAATCTTGTTTACTGGCTTATGGCTTCAGAATGGCCCTTTCAAAGTGAAGCATCCAGCCATAAAAAACCCTCCTTTATACTCTTGGACATTATTTTGCACTGCTGCATATGTACTATAAGAACAAAGACAGTCTCTGATGGAGGCATGCCAGCATTGACCCCACCAGGGACTGCAGATCCATTTGACTAGGACTTAAAAAGTGCATTAATTTCCACATCATTACATCCCATAAAAACCGGCCATCACATCCTAGAAGTAAATATGGAAGTAAAACTGTCATTGTGTTACTTACAGCATGATTTCTTTGAAATATGTCAGTTGGAAAGCACTGCAGACAACAAAAGGAGAATATGCAGTTATAAAGCAAATGTAATATTACACAAGTCAGACGGTTGTTCCTGAATGAATGACTGGTATAATGACTTGTTTCTTTCGGTTGAGTGAGTGATTCAATGACTCATTTATAAAGACAGTCACTTTTGTTACTAAAAAGTAACGCTTTTAAACAAATCGATGTAGTGAATGATTCAAAGACTCTTTTATAAAGACAGGCTGCATTTGAATATGCATGCTTCTCTATACCATCTAGTAGGTGAAAAACAATGTGTGAAAAGTGTATATGTCAAAATTCACACTATTCAACAGTATGCGAAACCCTAGTGACCGACTACTTCCTGCGAGATTCTGAAGTGTGCATCCAATGCACACTTTACTATAACGATTTGTGAACGGCAGTGAAGCGACACAACCGACGCTGGTCACATGGCAATGACAACATGACAAATGTAATAGGTCTGGATTGCATTCATGCCACACACATTCATACTATGCATTTAGACCATACCTTCTAATGGTTGTGAAGTAAGTATACAAAAAAGTACCTATTCAGAGTATGGGATTTTGGATGGAGCTATAGTCACTTTTGTTACTTCATGAATCAGCGAATCAGTGGCTTAGTTAATACAGGATGTGCTGTACCTTCTCAGGTTGTTCAGCGTGGCTCTACGCTAGAGGTTATGTCCTTGAATAAGGAAATGTAATACAGCAGACATTCCTTCTGACCTGATAGGATTTCTCATCTCATCTAACATTTTCTGGCATTTTACAGACAGCAATATACCGAGTGCTTACTCCAAAGTCACATTTTAATGTACTCAGCGGCAGATTAATATGACAGAAGGAAAGAACTGCTGACACGTGGGGATGTTTTGTATCGGCAGCAGCAGAGGTGCGGTGTCAGTGATTCAGAGCACAAGGAGTGACTGCAGAGAAACCTGACACCTGACTGGCTTCTTAACCCACTGTAGCAGCACTACCAGTGTCATCATGGCATTTGAACAAGCAGAGAGTGAAGATAAGAGACTGGATGCTAAGCCGGAGTGAGACAGAAACAGGTGCAGAGAAGAAACAGCAGTGCGATATAAATAAATAAATAAATCGACACAGGTCTGTTCTGATAGGGTTGAGGACAGCAGGGAAAACGTGTAGTACTAATAATACAATTCAACTAAAATAATCAAAGAGACTTTTAAAAGCTTATTAAGTATATAGGTCCTATTTCACATGAATAATTTTGCTTTGTTAAGTATGGCTGAGTAAATTTTCCCCAACTGATTGTGATCGTAATTTTAATGATCCCAATAGGTATTCTTATTATAAGATTTTACTGTGAGTGTGTATTTGTACAGCACTTCCCGTCATCCATGTCACTTTGTTCTGCTGAAAGAATAGTCTGGGTTTAAATAATGTTCGAATGTTCCCCGTATCTGTGTGTCCTGCGCCATTTTTCAGCACTCACCATTGATGAATCTTCAGCGACACAGCAAAATAAATTATATCTTGCCTGAGGTGTGAATGTGAATTTACCATCTGTACTGAATGCGATTCTGTAAGAAGCATTGTGTCTACCACATACAATTGCAATATCTTTCTGTTGAGTGGTCCTCGTGGGCTGCAGGCAGAAAGTGTGACCAGTGCAGTCCGATTTAAGAACAATGACTCGTTTAAGTGAATAAAAAACATACGAGACCAGTGTAGCCTGATTCACAAAGCAGTTACTCTTATGAACTGGTTATTTTAGTGAATCAAGAACCAATACAATTTGAATTGAAATCTTATGAATCGTAATCAGGAAATCTGTGTTGATTCCCAGCCCTATGTTGAGTCTATGCATGGTAATACTAATAAATGCTCCACTTGATGCCCATTTTAAAATCTACATTTTTTTTTCCATGTTACTTTTACATATGCAATTCTGAATTGATTTAATTCCATTACAGATAATGTATTTATTATATTTGTTTGAATAATTGGAAAAGAACAAACATCAATGCTGGTGCTTATATCATTAACAGCCAAGGGGAAACATGTAACATCTGACCAAACCATTGAACTATAAAAGTAGAAAACACAAGCTCAAACAAATCTCTATAGCAATACTGCAGATTGAGTGGAAGTGAGTGGGAATTCAGCTACTGAGTAAAGCAATGTATTAAGTAGACTTTATCGAATTGTGGAGGTCAAAGATGCCATGAAGTTGGCTGCAATGTGCTTTATATTCACTCAAAGGTCTTAAATTAGTTTCTGGTGTATTTCTGAGGGCTGTAAGAGGATCCTTTGACTGCCCACATCAAATACTTGTATACACAAATGAGTTAGATAGTTCTTTGTTTATCTATACATGGCGTCAGATTGCACAATTGTGCTCCAGAAATATATCTCTGCTATTTTGAATCTTCCGTTTAATGTGTTCATGTTTATTCTTAAGGATACAGTGTCTCCTCTGCTGAGTAAAGCTATAATGACCTCCAGTATCTGTCTGGGCTGAGATGAGATGGACGCTTGCATGAACAGATAGTGTAAATCTGCCTTAAGGGTCTTGTAGAACAGAACAGCTTAAGTCCAGCAAAGCACACTCATTATGGCAAATAATGGCCCACACTTCAAGCTTCAATCTAGTCTGCTATTCATATGACTGTAGTTCTTATACCGCCGATCTACACAGCCACCCACAAAGGCAAAGAGGTTCTTCTCTCACTTGTAATGCTGTCGTTTCAGACTGTTTGATTTGGGAACGGGATAAAATACATGAAACTGAGCTGAATTCATTCCCAAGAGCCGAGGGACAGATTGAATTGAAAAGATTGATTGCTCTTGCGCTGCATGAGATTAAAATTCATCCCTGACTTAGCGGTGTTCCATTTTTTGAAGTTCCAATAAAAACTCCTTAAGCTCACTTGTGAATTAACATGTTAGTGCTTCCGATTTTGTGCACATCTACAAGGATATTATACAACACAGGGACTAGTTAAACATTTAGTGAAAGGATAGTTTGCCAAAACTGAATGTCGTCATTTGAAGGTGACGACAACATTTTAATTTTGGAGTAACTATCACTTTAACCGAAGGCTATTTTACACATTCATAAATCTTGCATGCTATATACTGTGCAGATTGTGGGCATTATACAACTTATTTAACAGCACCAACATGTGTTTTTGTTTTTTTTTTGTCATTTTTTTGCTCTTACTGGAAAACAGAACTACCATATCACATTAGGGAGGACCACTATGGTGTACTGCCTCAGGGCCTCCAACTGCTAAAAAGTTGAGCATCCATCTTGCAAATCCCCACAGAGGATTGTGGGAATCTGGATTTATATTTTTCAGCAGTGAAGGTTCTTGCCCTCCCTAATATTGTGTGTTCATTTCATCCTGTGCAGTTATTTATTAATGATGTACTCTAGTATTCTAAAGCGTTAACCATTTTAATATGTACTAGGCAATGTCTTTCACGTTTATGTCCTCACCTTCCCTTTTCCCATTCAAACCGCCCATCTCACTTCACACATATTTATCATGCATTCATTTCTAGCATTTAAGACGTGTTGAGTTTGTGTTGCTATTTGCATAGCTTAGCAGCTGTGTGCAAACAGGCTAGGAGCATGTAAACGGCATATGGAAGTACTCGCGATAAACGCTCCACACTGGAAATGCTCTACAATGATGGGATTACTCCAAAGAGCAAAAAGAAACACACAGAAAAGAGAAAAAGATTTAGTGTGGATTTACTACACACGCTTTGGCTCATTTGCTTGCATTACTCGCAGCCATACCAATGCTAAAATCATGTCACATAAACAAGCCACAATGCCATGGGTTTGTCTCAGTCTCTGTGTGGGACATTCATGGATTTAATTGTGAGTTTGACTCAATTGCGAACTTATCAGTCGCGCTCCCACACAGCTGTAAGTAGACTCTTTGGAGTATTGCGGCAGCTGTAATTGAACACATGCAAGATATGAGGATTTTCTGATGATATCAGATCAGTCTCAGGCGCAAAGGTTACATCCTGTTTCAAATGTGGACGCATCCTATTGATTTCTTAATGAGCAGATAAAGAATAGCCTATTAATAGAGCTTGTTCTGTTCATCGCGGCTGAGAGAGAGGAGCAGAAATTTTTATTCTTTATAAAACTTTAAGGCTCCACAGAAAGCGTTAAGAAATTAATTACTGTTCCAAATTGTGAGAGGATTTTAACAGGCAAGGCTGCTGAGGCGCATGGATGTCAAATCAAATGAGAGATGTCATTATCCCCGTGGGTGGGATGTATGGACGCATGTCCCTCCATTTGTGCTATGCTGATGGAGTCAAACTCACAACAAATCTATTTTATACAGTTTTAATCGATCTATCTATCCCTCTACAGGTATCTGTCTACTGCATATATTAGAACATTTCTAACTGATCTTAGGCAGTTTCTAATATACTTGTAATGACAATCATAAAAGGACCTTTTAGTGAGTTTTGTAGCTATAATTTAATGTAACTCATTTTTAAATACTCAGCAAGAAGACCAATAGTGTCTTTACATCTAAAAAGCAAAGAAATCTGTTTTATTGTGCATTAGTGTAATTATAGATAGTTACATAGGTTGACCCTAATTAGCCAAGCAATTTCAAAGTCATTTTTGTAGATACATATCTGCTAGCTTGCATCTATGGCAAATATCTTATTTTATATCCACTGTGTGCCTACTGTTTATTGATTTTCTGCCTATGTTTGCTATATGTGCTTTCAAACATGTTAACCCCTATAAGATGTGATAGGGTTGTACAGAGTGCAAAGGTAGGGGAGGCACAACAGCTGGTAGACATCTGGTGTTAATTAACTAAGAACTGCTGATCAGCCCGGGTCTCTCTTACTCTCTCTACAGGAGCAGGATGTGCCACTGAAACACTCCTGTGCTGGAAAGGACAGTCTTTCCATTCAATTCATCACATCCAGCCTCCTGGTGCTTTCAGACCATGTTTGTGCACCTTTGTATGTTGGTGTGTGTTTGAGACAGCCATTGTGCTGCTATCTAAAGCTGCAAGACTCCAGGGGTGTGGACTCGAGTCACATGACTCGAGACTTGACTCGCTCTGCGTCCGAAATCGCATACAGTATGCAAAAAAACAGTATGCGAGGCGAGTAGTATGTCCGAATTCATAGTATTCGAAAAACAGTAGGCGAGAAGTACCCGGATGACCTACTACTTCCGCCCGAATTCCGTAGCATGCATACGATGGACACTTTACTATCCCATGAGGCCACGGGAGAGGAGGCGTCATATTCGAAAATGGCGGAAGGCGGCGACGCGGCTCTTTTCAAGTGCAAGTACCTCAGGGAAAAACGTTGTTCATTGTGGTTAAATTGCACTTGCCATCAAAGGTTTTGAGTAAGTAAACGAGTTATGTAAAATGTACTTTTTTACTGTTATTCAGGTGCTGTTGACTCTGAACGTAGTAAATACTAACACTTCAAGCAAAGGTCTTTGCATTTATTGTGACAGATCTTTTGTGACAGAGCAGGGACTTGAGGGCAAAATTTCTGCCGCTCAAGTCAAAAAAAAAAGGGGGAGCACAAAAAAAAAAAATAAAAAATAAG
>NW_015644367.1:253896-266311 GCF_001515625.1 Sinocyclocheilus rhinocerous
TGATTTTAGCAAATGGCTGCAATATAACAAAGAGTGAAAAATTTAAGGGGGTCTGAATACTTTCCGTACCCACTGTATATACACATACACATTTATAAATTCAATATATATATTATTTCATTTCCATTTTATTGAAGTATTAAAATAACTCAAATAAAACTAAACACTTAAAAGACCTATACGACATAATAAAATTCAGACATAATTTAACTAAAATTAAAATAAATAACAAGTACAAATAATACAAATCAAATGACAGTTGTTTATCAGTAATCCTAAAATATCTGTGATCTGCGAGCAGCTGACCGACTCCTCCTCTGAGCTGTTGATCCAATCAACGTTAAAACGCCGATGAAAGCGGTAAGAATGACTCGAGACTTGACTTGGACTTGAGCCCTGTGACTCGGAAAGATTTTATGATCAGATCAGAGTCGTTATTACTCTAGACGCGTCCCTGTGTGCTTGCGCTTGACTGGCAATAAGCCAGAGACTGCGTTCAGGGAGCGCTGGATTTATAGGCTAGTATACATTAATGGAGTAATAACATAACTTACGACAAAAGAGCCGAGATAAGAATAAATAAATAAATTACATGATTCGTGTAAGCGATCGCCGCTCGTGAAAAGCGCTGCCCTGTCCGTTTGATCGCCGCCCAGCAGACACACGGAGTAGGCATGAGAACGAGAGGCGCGGCCGCGATCACTGGTGCTCGCCTCATCATCACCGTGACCGCTGCTGTTAAATATTCCTCACTTCTTTTGTTTGTTCGACACTGAGGTGTACCAAGAGTGACGGATACGCATCCCGGGCATCCCGCTCCATGTGCTTTCATTTTTATTTTTTTATTTGTAATAAACACCTCTCTGAGACCTGTTTTTGTCAGATCTCCACATTGAGCCCTACCTGTGCACGTGCCTGGTCTGAGTAGATGTTCACTAGCAGACGGGAGATACATGACGGCTAGACTCCCGGATTGATCTGAGACTGCTGATTAGCCATCCGTCTTTTTAGTAAATGGGACTAATTTCGTTTGAGTTCAGGATTGTTGCTGTTTCTGCAGTTTCCGCTTTTCAATTGTTTACCAACCGTATATATCAGGACAGCGTTATGTCATTTTGTGATGTCTGTCCTGCATCACCAAAGACATGAAACATTTTCACCTCATTTTGGAGGCTTCCATTATAGCCTTGGCAATCTTTGGTTATTATTGTGGTTTGAATTACACGAAAATATGGAAGACCATTTTCACGTAAGAGTTAAAAAAAAGAATTGCAAGTATTTTTCTCACCATTGTGACTTTATCTCATAATTACCTTTTTTATAATTCACTTTGAGATGGAAACGGGCATTCATACAAAACATATTTATGTTTGTTATGTTTTCTTTATTAGTATAATAGTAATAATTACATCCTACTATTATCTAGATATCTTGAACTCCTTTTGCTTCCTACAGAGAACAGAAGTAAATAATTAAATAATAATTAAATGATGGAATTTTCATTAGTTTAATTAACATTTTAAAGTTTAGCCCAGGGAAAGTGATGAAATCCTCAGAAATGAGTTAAATGCAGCATCAGATTAAAAAAAAAATTAAAAAAAAAAAAACGTTGAATTTGAAAGTTATTATTATTTAAAATAAAAATTATCCTATAAACTGCGCACAATATAACAAGGAACATCCATTAAGACTAGAAATATGGTCCGTTTTGAATTCATGTTACCTTTCTAACAGACAAAAAAAGAAAAAAGAAACAAAAATGGCACTAGAAAGAACAGCTTGTTCTTTCAAAGCTGGACCTGTGTTTTTAGTGTGTTTCTTTGTAGTACAATTTTTTCTTCATCCAATCAGACATGTGTACTGGTTTCATCACTACAATCGATTTCTGATTCAAGCAGCCCACATCCACATACAGAAAAATCCATGCATGTAGCCTCTCTGGCTCTCCCTGTTCCTCATCTCAGATTGCATTAATTCATTCTGGATTCCAAATCATTTGTGACTTTCACCTTTTACTTGCCCCTAGACCCAGGCAAACACTCTCAGGTAATAGCAGGCCTAAGATATTTTGCACCAGCAGCATGAAGCCCAGGCCTCAGAGATTGTTGAAATCAAATAATGTGTGGTCTCTCCCTGAATCTATTGAGTTTCTAAACCCGTTCTCACACTGAAACTGGAAATCTTCAGAGAGCTGGCAACCTTAGCAAATGCTGAACCTACACACAACCTTGTCGTACATTTGTTTCAGTTATTTATTATGGTAGTTTGACAAACTATGCACTCACTCACATAGACACTAACCGAATCCCTAACATGCTGGAGTCTCGCTCTAGGCATTTTGTGGCCAAAACAGCAGCATGACATCGCTGGCAATGCCCCAGTTCCTTCACGTCACGTATAGCCGGTTTCAATTTAGTCTTGAGACATTTCAGATACGAGAACTCAAGGCAAGAAAGATCTGTTTTCGTTCATTTCATTCTGTTATGCTGATAATTAAAGTAATGGCCAATAATGTTTGATGAAGCATTTCATTTGCTCTAATAAAGTCTTCCCTGCATTTTCTTTTCCACCAAGTAAGCACAAAAGCCCATAATGACTGTAGGCAGAACTGAGGCTCAGAGCAGCTGAGGATACTCACAAGTAATAGCGTGCCCTTTCTCCCGTGGCTAAAGCGGACACTTCAGTAATCCCGAGACTCAATAATCCTCGCGGACCGGGGGGTCAAGAGCGTGTAAATGGAGGATGAGGATGTGTTTCTCAGATTGTCATGGGACGTCAGGGGCTCTGAGAGGCAGCTGCTGGCATCCAGACCACGTCACGTCCTCGGCAGGCGGCTGTGGAGACAAGAGGGGTCATCTGTGAGAGAGAGGGAATGGCTCATTCTCATCTTCAAACAAAGGCAGGCATTGAGAACCAGGGGACGAGGGGAGCACAGGGTTGGAGTAGGCGTCATTCATTACTAGAGCTAATTTATGCTGGGAAATATGAATAAATGTAAATGTGGACTGTAAGTTGTGCGTTCACACTGCACCCGAACTGATTTGTAATTCAAATCAGATGTTTTTCAGGTGATTAAATCGGTTCTGTTTGTTCAGAAAGTGTAATCAATATTGGGATGTACTCACAAAGGCACATCAGAGGTTAACTATAAATGTTAGGATGAAAAAAATAATTAAAATCCATTCTTACTAAAGCATATTTTCAAAAATGTTATTTTAATTGGATATCAATCCACATATGAATTTAGTTTGGATTAGTGTTGCTTTTCAACATACAAACAGTGAAACCAATTTGAGTCAGATATGCCCAAAATCTGATTTTAGCTGATTTTAGTTAATTGAGCTGTACAGAACAGGATACATCACAGTTTTTGTAGAAGTTGCCAGTGCAATGCTCACATGCGGATGCGATTGATAATCACTGCTATATAGGATTCCTACACTGTAAAAAAATAAAATAAAATACGGACATTTCTGTTAACCCTAAAACTCAAAGCAATGAAGTGAACAAAAACAAAATAGAGTTAAAACACCTGTAAAAAATAAATATTGAAAATTCATTTATATTAATACCATGCAATGTGCCCTGTTTTTATTTATTTTAAAAAAAAATTACATTATAGGGAAGGCAATCCCAGAATGCATTGTAACAAGCTCAGTTGACCAAAAATAAATACATAAATAAAAATAAAAAAAGATGGCAGATGAACAAATTTTTGTTACCTACCTGGTCTCATGGCAAAAACGTACCTGGGGGCACTTTTTCGCAAGAAGCGAAATATGTACCAATAAGT
The DNA here is from genome assembly GCF_001515625.1 of Sinocyclocheilus rhinocerous. NCBI lineage: Eukaryota > Metazoa > Chordata > Actinopteri > Cypriniformes > Cyprinidae > Sinocyclocheilus > Sinocyclocheilus rhinocerous. The sequence goes on from NW_015644367.1 coordinate 257,690, forward strand.
ACATATCACTGCAGTTTCCAAAAGAAATGAACACTAGGCAGTAAAACTCCGATACCTTTTATTCCTTTTCACACAAATGTACAGAGTTTCGATTAATAAAGCGTAATTTTCGCACAATTACCGGTACTTGAAGACTATTATGTTATGACTTCAAAACAATTTTAATATGCTGGGAAATTTGAAAACTGATGCGTCTGAATGTTAGCATCGCACATATCCTGCTTCATATCTATGGGTTTTCATAGACGGTAGGTTTATTCGGAAGCTCACGGAGTACGGAGATGTACTTGTGAGGTGAGGAGCTCTGGTTCGAATCTAGTTCAAATCTGCATATAAGGAAGTTCAAATGGCACGGTAGCATCAACAAATGTGTTTTTATATCAGTTTTGCATTTGTTAACACTATCCGGTAGGTTTAGGGTTGGGTTTGGTTTAGGGCATATTTCCAACACTATAGAGCATTAACTTTTAGCGACAGTCCCCGGATATTTGAATTCTGAACCGCCGCAATACGTACCTGAAGCAACGTAATAAAAACACAGCAATACGTACCTATATCAACGTAATAAAAACGTGCCAGGGTATTGAACCCGTGTTTTAGTGCCACTCAGTAGACATTTCCCTTTGAAACTGTGGCGAAACGTGCAGTAAGGTACGTAAAAAAGGTGTTGCAGAAAAGTACCCAGAGGTACGTATTTTTATGAGACCAGGTTGTTGGTTACACATATACGTTTTTATATAGACTCAATTGTCAAACATGCGTTTCAAGCACGTCTGATATTTCATGTTTGCATGATGCTGACAGGCTGAAAGCTGCTGCTATTTTCATTGTTTTTACAAAACATTTAATGTTAGTAGTCTACTGGTATTATACTTGGTCATTTTGAATTTTAATTGCCTTGACTTTTTTTTTAGCACTTTTTTCAAAAAATTTTTTTTAAACATACAGGATATGTTTAAGACAAGTTTGTACAAATGTGCCTTCAAATTTCATGCATCTTCTCTGCAAAGATTTTTAACAAGTTAATTCGTTTTACATTTACACCATATTGACAATTTCATGTGTGATACACTTGGAAAATGCAACTATTCTTTAACTACATGTTACTTGAATCATGTTGTAGTTATACGTTTTTGAGTTGACTAGTTAAAATAAAAAAATAAAAAATCTTGAATCAGTCAAAGGTTCTGAAAAAAAGAGCATAACAAGAGTACTGTATTCTTAGCAGCTCATCCCAGTAGACTGTTAAACCAGTGTCCTGAGAGTCACTTCTTGTGCGCTCATGTGCTGACAGTGAGAGATGTACAACTGGATGTGACCTCTGACAGATGAGGGGATTAGTATTGATCAAGTGTGCAAGCCCACAGACACGGGGGATGAATCAACAGTCCATTGATTTCTGTTGCAGTGTATTCATACAGCCCCCACTTCACCCTGCAGTCAACGCTACTTACCACATCAACCGCACCATAAATCCAGTGGGAAAGGAGCTTGACATTGTGTTTGTCGGTAAGAAATGTCAACCTTAATATCTCAATGATGCTCTGTTGCTCTCCGACCACTGCACACATCTGCATGTTTGGAAATGTACAGGCCTTATACAATCAGTGTTTGTCTCCATGGAAACTATTCAGTACCTATGGCTAGCATAGAGGGAATACGTGGAGGGGGAGGGGAGAAAAGGATACTTTGGGGACAAAGTCAAATCGCTTCTACCCTTTGTTCAAAACTCTTGGTAGAAAAAATTATTTGAATGTTTGTCAGTGTATACTTCATAGTGTAATTCTAAATAAATATTTGAAATGTTGCAGTTAAACACTGCAGTGATTCAGTCTGGCATCAAGTTCTGTTACATCAAATCATGAGTCAATTATCTCTGGCGATGGTTCCTTCAAACATTTCTGTCAACAGACACGTTTGGATTGCTGATGTCAAAATTGCATGTTGTGTACGCACACTGTAGGAGGAAAATGCAAGAATGCACTACAGACAATAGAACGTCTGCTAAATGTTTGATGTGCGCGGTAAAGTGATGCTGTTGATAATGGCTGGGTCCATGTGTGCAAGAAGACATCTGTCATTTACAGGAAAATTGGTAGGTTTTGTACTGAAAGAGAATTCATCACCCATCTTAGTCTCATGTTATGATTAATTCAGGCAAACCCACACAAAGTAAATGCCTCTTTATTCCGTAGTCAGTAGCCCACATGAATAATTTACTTCTGGCCAAGTTCCGAACTTGTTTCTATAAAGTTTTGGAAGTGACTATAGGAAAAAACAAAAAAAAACAAAAGCAGAAACTGAACTGTGAAAATGCAATGAAACCTTACACTCATACTTGAAGCTTTGTAACTAATCACTCAGTCTAATATAGAAATACTTAAAATATAATTTGATATTGATATTTGATATAATTTTTGATTGATATTATAAGGTTTTAATATGAATAAATATAATTATAATTCAAATTTATAATTTACACATTTTTATTTTATTTTTTAACAAAGATTTAAATTGATCAAAAGTGTCAGTAAAGACATTTATATAGTCACAAAATATTTCTGTTTCAAATAAATGTTTCTTAAGCACCAAATCAGCATATTAGAATGATTCTGAAGGATTGTGTCACTCTGAAGACTAGAGGTATGGCTGCTGAAAATCCAGATTTGCCAGCACAGGAATAAGTTACATTTTAAAATACATTCAAATAGAAAACAGTTATTTGAAATTGTAATACTATTTCACAAATGTACTATATTTGTGATGCAACTTTGGTGAGCATAAAAGAATGTAAAAAAAAAAAATTACCAATACCAAACTTTTAAACACCAAGTTATATCATTTTACGTCATATAACATAACTGCAAAAGCTAAGGATGAAGATCCGAGACTAAAGAATGTGGTGGTATGCTGTCAGATGATTACAAGCAATAATGAGGACAAGCATATTGTATACATGTATAAGAACTATACAGGAATGAGAACAAATTATGTTTAAAATAGTTTCAAAGGCAGGATTATCATGCCTTATTTACTGCATTTTTCCAAATCATTAGGACTTCTGAACAAGTTGAGAAGCTATTAAAGGGGTGCTATTATGCTTTTTCACTTTTTCAACTTTAGTTAGTCTGTAATGTTGCTGTTTGAGCATAAAAAAAGATCTGCAAAGTTACAAAGCTCAAAGTCCAATTCAAAAGGAGATATTTTAATTAACAGAAATAACTTTTCAAAAACTACAATGAACGACTCGTTTGGACTACAACGCATATTTTCCGGGATTTGTGATATCACAAATACCGACGAATGGGACGAGACCTGGTTGAGCTGCACTAGAGAAGGCAACGAGTGTTATCACTATGTCGGAGACACGCTAGCTTTCCCAAAGCAGACGAACTTAGAGTGGTTATAATCATCCGGGTTTAAATCGCGCTCAAATTTATTTGATACTGATACGCAATATTTACACTGAAGCTCGCAGCAGGCGGCTATGGTAAGCCCCCAAAGTACTAGTACACAGCTGAGAGAGGAAACAAGAAGCATCTTTGCATCCTCCAGCTGGTGGGATCGACTGGCTACATCACTAAATCTAAACCAGTAGACATGTTACTATTTTCTATTCTTCACAAAGCTATGAAACAGTGGAATGAAATGGACAACTACCCAAGAGGACTATCAAACACTCTGCTCACAGAAGTATATTTTGTTTAGAGATGGCATTTGATTGCTCAGAGGTCGAGGAGCTTTCCCCTTATGCACTGTATGAAATTGAAACATCGTAGACATGTGATTGAATACATGTTGTTGAGTACCACCTGAGGAGATTTTCAATACTCGATGGAGTTACAGTGGAAATACAAAGGACACAGGTGTCCAAACTGTGCAAGAATCCCTTAGATAGCTTCACAGCTAGATTCAAGAGGTCTGACTGGTAATACAAATGCTAAAATGTCACACCGTCTTGTGTTCTTAACCCCTACATATAAGCTAACACACAGCCAGGGGACCCGTCTAGGGTTAAATCGCTCAGCCTAAAGCTGAAATTTTCTCTTTGCTTCCTTAGAAGGAAAACCCCCTTTGAAACATTCTGCAGAGAAAAAGAGAGAGGTCCGCTAAAGCCTGCCGGCTGCAAGCATGCTGATAACAGCCATATCTGGATATAAGCAGTATCCTTGGTCAGGCTATGAGTTCTGGCACACCTGTGACTGAACTGCACTCACTCGTCTGGTACAAGGGTTTCCACGGGATCGGCTCACGTTAAGCCAGTGAAATAGAATGGTTGCATTGGTCCTGTGTAAACAGATATGCTGATCCATGCAGGATGTTAGCCAGGTAATAAAGGTGGACATGAAAAGCAGGCTATCACCAAAACCTTCTCAAGGACTCTTAGAAGGACAGTCTGATCAAAGCCTATACAGTATGTAGAATTTACTGCAAAGCCTCACGACTGAAAAATAAGACCTTTTTGCTAAAGGTCAAGCAAATGTTTTTTCTTTGAATGCACCATTTACCATCCATTATTTATTTAAGCAAATCTTAAAAGGAGTTTGTGTGTGTGTTCCGCAGTAAATAAGAATGTCATATAGGCTTGGGTGAGGTAATGATGCCAGAATTTTCAATTTTTGGGTGAACTGTCCTTTTAAGTATGAAGTTGGTCTCAGATACTTCTCCTAAAATGCCTTAGGAGAATAAAAATTAAGAGAAATGTTGACATACTGTATAAGAGCATAGATCTGTAAAATTGTAGACACCTTGGCATAATGAGAATGAGAAGCAGTGTTATTTTAGAATCATTGATATCCAATCCAGTTAAATTCTAAACACTTTGTCCTTGAGGTGCAATTTGCAAGTTTATGTAGAGTAACATATTATAATATATATGTAAAAAAAAGAACATAATATACACTATGTACATACATACAAGCAGATACCTGTAAACAGTCCAGAAGCAAGACATAAACAATACTATTATAATACATACTACTATACTTTTTGAATTAGATTTTATTTTTAGATTTTCTGTATTAATTTTAATTAAAGGTTTAGTAATTTTGTTGTCTTTTTATAAAAAAAAATTATTAATGGTTTTTGTTTAAGTTTTAGTTAATGATAATAGCCCTGATGGCAAGCATATTACATTACTGGAATCTTTTTCCAGAAGAAACATCTGAGAAAGTCGTCATTTGATCTTCAGCGTGTGATTTTTTTCCCACTTCCTATACATTCTTGCAGTTTATATATTTTTGGAAGGATAAGTGTTTAGCAGCTTTTAAGGAGCTATTTAAAATAACAGCCTTCACAGTCAACTGCTGCATTTCTTCACTAAGATGCGCACATCAAAGAGCAATATCGTCACAGTCAGCGTAACGCACAGGAAGAGTCCAGACATTTTCAGCACATGCCTTTTTCATCAGCAATAGCTGTCACTCAGCTCTCCCAGTCACTTTAGTGGCAGCAAGAATTCAATTAATCCCAGGAAAAGGGGAGCACGTTTTCATTTTCAGCCCAGGCTGAAGTTGTTTACAGCAGCTCTGTTTACAATGACTCTCTCTTTGTGTTCTGCCCTGGGCACTACACTGCCTGAATACCGAATGCACCGGCCATCACCTGTGCCCGATCTTAGAAGTACCCAAAGAAATGATGTGCCAGTACCCTGCCCAGATCACATTTTTTATGCAATTGCAAAGAAACTGGTGGCAAATTATGGTTTAAAAAATACCTTTACACAGTTAGGGAACAAATATATATCCTGCCTGAGTTGCGTTTGCTGCATCTCTGACTTATAAAGTACTTCGTATAGCCTGGATTTGCACATAAAAACAAACTCAGTGCAGAAAAATAGATAAGGGCGGTTATTCCACCTACCTATATGAACACCTACACTCACCTCTCTCCTACTGAACATGCTCTAGATATTCCACAAATGGAATGAAAGTTGTCTCTCGTGTACTAACTTGACACTCTATAACAGTGATGGGAAAACTTGGCCCTTCCAGGCCACTTTCCTGCAGAGATTTGATCCAACCCTGATAAAACTCACCTGCCTGTAGCTTTCTAGTAGTCTTGAAGTCAATGATTAGCTGGTTCAGGTGTGTTTGATTAGAGTTGGAGCTAAACTCTGAAGGAAAGGGACCTGGAAGGGCCAAGTTTGCCCACCCCTGCTCTATAATGTTACACAGCTGAATATTGTCAAGTATATTCAAGGTGGGGGGTTGTCTATTAGAGCAGGAGTCTTCAGCATTATCCAGGGCAGGCCAAGGACCCTCTGGTGGCTATAGAGATGGAGCAGTTACTGTGTTACATATTGTGTAACATTGAGGTTGCTTTATAGGCCTGTAATAACCTGTAATAACCTATAGTAACATTTATATAGTACCAAATTAATGTATTTAAGTGTTATATTTTCATAAATGTACAGTATAAAAATTTATATAGATATATTAAAATTTTTACACAAACATTTTATACATACGCATTCACACTTTTTTTCAAAAAATTTTGCCATTGAGGTTGCATTATAACCTTGGTCCAATAATAACTAGTACAGTAGTATTTTCGTCTATAAATGCAAATGACTGTTTATACAAATGTATATATTTTTATACACATGTATATATATATTCAGGGTTTAAATTGGGCCGGGGCCGTCCGGGGCTGAGCCCCGGCACATAGACTCCAGGGCTCAACATTAACGCTTCATTAACGCCAGACAAGTAACATGATTAAAACATCAGTAACCAAAAATAACTATGTAAACACCTAAACGCAAGTATTATTTTGATTTTATTACATTTAGAGTAAGTGGTGAATAGTGGATATAGCTACTGTATATAATGCATCTATTGACAGAATAAGGTTGCGCTGCTGAGGCGAGGCTCCCGCAGCCTCTCCAGGAGAAATCAAAACGCGCTACAACACTACAAAACTCCGCATCCTGAGGTAAAAATTCAAAATGGAAACTTTTTATATTTAAAATACAGTTAGTTAGGCAACATCACACAACGTTTTCACCATTACGACTGTTTAATAGTTCTATAACAGTTCAATAAGCAAATACAATAATATTAGGTCACTTACATTTTACGCGGAAACACAGCGCATCTCACAGCAACCAGCCGATTCATTGCTGATTGATTCCGTGTTTTGAACAAATTGGTTGAGTGAGTCAAAGTTTCATTAGCCCATTCATAAACATCTGGGCACGTATTCACAAAACATCTTAAGGCTAAAAGTAGCCCATAACTCGCAAATTTAGGAGAAAATCTTAAAAATAATGGCCGTGTCAGTCCTAAATTTAGGACTCCTAAATTTTTGCTCTAAGAGTATTTCACAAAGCATTTTAGCACTAAAACTAGCTCCTAAATCTGTGAAACGTTAGGAGTAGTGAAGAGGACTCCTAAGTCACTAAGGCCAAACCACAAACTGTCCTAGAATGGCTGTTGCTGGGAATCTGCCTCGGAACGTAAACATTTTAGAAACATTTGACAATAATGTGCTTTTAAAAAGGTATCGCCTTTGGTTTTGGAGGTGATCCCAACTTCAAATTTTCCTTTGATTATATCCTTGTTTTCATTAACCAATTGGGGAAGAAGTAACAGCTGTTCTTGTGTCCAGTTTGGTTTTCTTTTTTGTTTGCATGTCTTACTATCAGCCATGATTATTCTACTCTGTTAATTAAAAGGATGTTTGTATGCATAATCACTCATTTTTTACAAGAAGCATACAGGCTGACAATTAGCTGAACATATATAATATACATATATATACATACATATATTATTTAATTAGTGACACTTAGCCTGCATTTTAAAATCTTTATTTGAATATGGCAACATAATATTATAATATTTCTATGAATAAATCTCTGACAGAGACTATCAGCCAATCACTGTGTGCATAGTTAGTAAGCATGCTGACATCATCCATACCAACGAGGTCAACCCCGCCCTTGCTCTTAGCTTAAGACTTATCTCTATTCCTTAGTAAATGTTTATCTCAGCAGCTTTGTGAATAGGTTTTAAGAGAAAACTCTTAGAAAAACAGGCACATCTTTCTAAAAATGTTTATAAGAAAAAAATTGAATAACAGTTTTTACTGATGTTTGCATGTCTTACTATCAGCCATGATTATTCTACTCTGTTAATTAAAAGGATGTTTGTATGCATAATCACTCATTTTTTACAAGAAGCATACAGGCTGACAATTAGCTGAACATATATAATATACATATATATACATACATATATTATTTAATTAGTGACACTTAGCCTGCATTTTACCATCTTTATTTGAATGTGGCAATTAACATTTTTATTTTTAAACCTTTAATTGAATAGAATATGGCAACATAAAATCGCGCTCTACACTATTTCTATGAATAAATCTTTGACAGAGACTATCAGCCAATCATTGTGTGCATAGTAAGCAAGCATGCTGACATCATCCATAGCAACGAGGTCAACCCCGCCCTTACTCTTAGCTTAAGACTTCTGTCTATTCCTTAGTAAAAGTTTGTCTCAGCAGCTTTGTGAATAGGTTTTAAAAGAAAACTCTTAGCTAAAAACGTTTACTGCTATTTAGGAGAACTCTTAGTGGTAAGATAAAATGTTTTGTGAATATGGGCCC
>NW_015644367.1:266368-274533 GCF_001515625.1 Sinocyclocheilus rhinocerous
ACACACACATATATATATATATATATATATATATATACATACTGTACAGGGTCGGATTTAGTGAATTGGGGGCCCCAGGCAAAATATAGGAATGGGGCCCTATACATTTGCACACATTTTCTTAGATCAACCTTGAGGTTCCTTTTTTGTTGTGATGCTTACTGCTGCACAATGGTGTCCCATAGTTGTGTCCAATGATTCTACATTTTTCATGTACATGTTATAATGGAGTCAGGAAGAGCAGAAACAGAGGGACCTTTGCCTAATGGGTAAGTTCGCCCCTGATACTGTATATATGTAAGCTTAATACCAAAGAGCCCCCCACATAACAAATCCCAATTTAACCTCTGTATATATATATATATATATATTTTTTTTTTTTTTAATTAATGTAAAGAAATTATACCTAGATTTTAAGACCACTGAAGAACAAAATAATTTCATATACTATATATCAGTCATAAATTAAATACATATTCTAGTAATGCATAATACTAAAAATGTGACAACTTCAGGTAACATCACATGACCTTATGCATTTACATATCATGCACTGTGGTTACAAGGTTACATCCTGCAAATAAGAACTACTAGTGAAGCAGTCAAGCAAACAATGAGAAATCCCATTAGCATGCTCCAGCAATTGAATTGAATTAGGAAAATTGCGTGTGGCTCCCTGAGTAGATGGTTAAAGAGGTGGTGTTCATTCTGCAGGGAGCGAAAATCACTTTGCCTGCCACTGTCTGCATGTCAGTGTAATTACAACCACATGGGGATGAGGGGAGGACCGTGATAGTTGATTATGGCCTTAATAATATGCTGGAAATGAGAAGCATTTCACTGGGTCTCTTGTGTCCGAACCAGGGCAGTAATGTATGTATGTTTTTGTATTTGTCTTGTGAGATGGAATACAAGCTCTACATACTGATTTCCAAAAGAATGTCCACAAAACCCAAGAAACAAATCATCCATTTGGCTAATTCACAACACAATTTTTGGCTTAATATGCACCCAAAGGCTCCGAATTTGATCCAACTCCAAAATCGCACCTGTGGAAATTCAGTTTCTTTCCAACCCCACTCATTCCTTCTCCCTCTCTCTAAATTTCAGTGCATTTTTCAAGCTGCCTGTCCTACCATCTTCCAAAAGAGGCATCAGGGGGCCAATCGCATTCAGCCACAGTCCTCCTCTGCGCTGCCAAGCTTTTTGCTGAAATTACCGCCAAGGGTTTTGTCACTCCATAGTGAATGAGTGGCAGCTCTCTATAACTCATGCAAAGCCCACATGATCAGACACCAACAAGTTTCCATGTGCGAGAGAGATAAAGAGAGAGTGAAAGGGAGTGAGAGAGGAGGAGGCGTGTCTCGTCTCATGTTTAACTCTAAATGAGATTGCCTGCATCTGCTCCCTGAAGAACCCTAGGAAATAAGATCGTCCCTATCCCAAACATTACTCCATTACAAGTAAAAGTTGTAAAGACAGATTTTTACTTAAGTAAAAGTACAGAAGTACTTGCTTTTAAAAAAGAAGTACAACGATATGAATGAAGCAAGTTTAGACCAGGAGGTCAAGGCTTGGATAGTTAATTCACCAAGAGCTACTGTGAGGTAAATTTGCAGACGGTCCCTAAAGCAGCCTAGGCGAATATGCAGCGAATATCAAACCTAAAACTAACTTTACCGCGCTATCAGAGCTTTATTAACTAAATTTATGATAAATGCTTACAAATGACTGTCCTGTGCTGTGGTATATAATGTTATTTTGTTGAAATTTAGTTTTTAAAACAAAAAGTATTACATCGAATTATGTAATTGGCCAGCGGCATTCCGTAGCTGCTAGAGATGCCGCTACAGTGGCAGCTGCCAGAGACAGACCTTGGCTGCTGGAGATGCTGATATCACCAACTACAGCCGGGCTTAGCCAACGTTACATACTTAAATGGGAGAGCATAAGAAGAGAGAATAATTAAGTTCACTTGTCCCTGAGTTTAAGATGTTAAATTAGTTATCTTAGCCAGTAATCGACCTGTTGCTCACCATTGCTACAACCTTGCTCTCTTCTGTCAGACTGGTGGCGGCAGTGGCGGGAAAGCGAAGTGGGCGTGGTCAACCTGTCACTTCAATCGAGAGGGACCAATAGAAAAAGGCCTTTCATCCTGGTGGGTAGAGGCCGCCCACTGAGATACAACTTCACTCGCCAGTGGTGGACAGTAACGAAGTAGTTTAATTTCGTTACTGTACTTAAGTAAATTTTTCAAGTATCTGTACTTCACTGGAGTAGTTTTATTTTGAGTAACTTTTACTTTTACTTCACTACATTTCATAAAACTTATCGTTACTCCTTATAATATATCGTACATGAAAAATCTAGTACTTTTGTACTTTCACTCGAGTAAAATTGAAAACTGAGTACTTTTACTTTTACTGGAGTAATATTTTATAATACGGATCTGTACTTTTACTCAAGTACTTGATTTGTGTACTTCGTCCACCACTGTCACTCGCAAGCACAACTCTTCAACTCACAAGCAAAAGATTTAGACCCAAAGTGTTTGAAGTGCACAAAGAAAAATAAAGATTTTCATAGATTTACATGCACTGCAAAGAATTTTGTTATCAATTTCTTTATTTTTGAGCCTTAAGAAGACTTTTTTTGCAATCTTTTCTTTTTTTAAAATTACAAAATAATTAGTTTTACTCTCAAACACAGTATGTTTGATTGAATAAAATAAAAGACACAAAAGGAACTCCATAACTACCTGGACTTACTACAGATTCTGAAGTGCGCATGTAATAGACACTTTACTATCCCATGTGGCCACGGGAGGATTTGTGAATGGCAGAGAAGTGAATCAACACATGCTGGCTGTAGGTCACATGACAATAACAACATGATATGGATTTAGTATGTCTGGATTAATTTCATACAACACACATACATATTATATAGAACACATTTTTTTATTAGTCGCAAAATAATTGTCTATTATTGTTACTATTTTTATTTCAGATGCAGATCTAAATTCAAGATTTCAGGATTTGAACAGAAAATCCTGTTAACTCAAGGCTAATTTGCTTAGCCATTATGTTAGCTTTGACAGTTAGCTCCTGCTGGTAGATATGGTAACTAACATTATGTGGATAAAAAGCATTTTTCTCCATTAAAATCACCAAATAGACAATGAAACAACGAATGGCGAACTTGTAGTTGTCTCTGCATGCTGGGATAGAAGAAGGTGTTTTTACATTGAAAAGTTCACACACGCTTTACCTTTTGATGACATTTTTAGAACATTTTTGCTTAGAGGAGCTGTTTCAATCAGACTCTCATTATCAGCTCAGACAAGGCCGCCTACAGCAGGATTTTTTTTTAAACATCCCTCTCAGGGACTCTTGCACACATCTTGCCTTTATCGAACACATAGACTGATCTAACATGTATCCAACTTAAAAGTCTGAGCAGATAAATATTTCATTCATGTCAACAATCAACATATTAAACCATTGCCTACTTACAGCGAGGTCCAAATATCTGCGTAAAAATGCTTCTATTCGGCATTCTTTTCTAATTGATCACATGCATTTTATAATAATAAAATTATAAATATTTCATAACACTTTCATAAACAAAAGTTATAATATTAATAATAATAATTATTAATATTATTATTATTAATATGGGAATTTCTGAATAGTTGGTATTTCACCCATTTGGGGCATAAAGCATATTATTTATAAATTGCATTAATGCATTATAAACTTTTTATACTTACTTTTCAAATATCTGTTTTTAAATCTTATTTTGTCTAATTTACTACATACCATTTTATAATAATAAAATGGTATGAAGTAAAAAAACTGAACTGAAAAAAGTTGTAATAATAATAAAGAATACATTTTTATTATTAATTATTTTTATTAATTTAAGAATTTTTTAGTAGTTTTGTGTTAATGACAGCATAAATAGTTTATATTTATTTTTCAAATATCTATTTTCAAATCTTATTTTATGTGTAATTTATTGCATATATTTTATAATAATAGAATATTTAAATGTTATAATAATAAAAATTTCATTACAAATTATATTTGCAAGATGTTTTTAGTTTCCTTAAACCACTAAACTAAAAATCTGGACTTTCAGAGTGGTCTCAAACTCTTTGACCCCATTTGTGTATAGAAAAACTATAAGTCTCTATACCAATCTTAAAGGGGTCATATGATGTTGCTAAAAATAACATTATGTTGTGTATTTGGTGTAATGCAATGTGTTTATGTGGTTTAAGGTTAAAAAAACACATTATTTTCCACATACTGTACATTATTGTTTCTCCTCTATGCCCCGCCTTTGTGAAACGCGTCGATTTTTACAAAGCTCATCGTTCTGAAAAGCGAGGTGTGCTCTGATTGGCCAGCTATCTAGTGCGTTGTGATTGGCTGAATACCTCAAGCGTGTGACAGAAATGTCGTCCCTTACCATACTGTGATGCCGTGTCCCGGCGCCATGAGACAACACCAATAAAACCCATTACAAATTAGGCATTTGTTGCATCCAGTGGGGACATAACTACTGATTATAATAACTTATACTGTCTTTTCACGCGTTGCGTTGCGTATCGCGCTGCGTAAACATAAAACCATGTCTGCATTTGTGATCGGAGAAACAACAAACAACAAGCGCTACTCTACACTGCTCAAAACCCGCGTTTGAATTGTCAGTGGAAAATACTTTAAATATAAAGAAGTTGGAATTGCCCCACTTTATAGAAACAGCATTTGTGCACAGCATTGTAGGCTACTCTGTAGGTTCAGGAAACAGTCCTCCGTAAAATGCGTTGCACACATCTGAATATTTGGGTTGAACTGTTCTGGAACAGTGTTGTAAATACAACTTAACCACTGATTTCTAGTTGTGTCCTCTTTTGGAAGGCCAAACAAAGTAGTTTCACTTTCACAATGAAACACACAGCGTCACACACGGCGGGCTAGAGTGAGGAACGGCGGGCGGGCTTGAGAACGGCGAGGCCGGCGGATTCGACGAAAGAGTAGCCGGCGGGCTTGCGGCAACCACATGTGACGACCCCGGGCTGGACTCCGCTTCGTCCACGGTGAAAGCCGATCCGGCGATCCACAGCGCGAAGTTGATGTATTTCCTCAGCGACCAGCATGGATCAGCTCTAGGCATGACGAAGCGTATATCGTCCTCTTTTGGAAGGCCAAACAAAGTATACTCTAAAAAAAGATGGTTCTTTACATGCAGTAATGGTTTCATTTAGAACCATAGTATTCTGAACCCTTTCATGCTGAAATGTTTTTTTGTGTTAGAGTTTAGGGTTCTTTATTCCCGCCCTTTTGTTTTTCAAATCTGTAACTGACAAAGCAACTCATTACTGATTTTCTGGAGTTCAGTGATCCAACTACACAGACTGTCAACACACTCTCAACAGGTAAATGATTTCGTTCTTAAATTTAAATACAAATTTAACTTTAAAAATGTAACAGGCTTCCAAGCAAACATGTTCTTATCTCTCTTTTTTTTGTTTTTGGTCACATATAAGTGTGCAGCTCTGCTAAGCTGTAGAAACTTCTCTCCTCTTCTCCACTAAGTAGGTAAAATATGAATTTTAAATTCATATTGTTAGATTTTTTAATTATTGCTTGTGTTTATGTATAAACATACCCAGTGTCCCAGTCACAATAAATATTAAAACTATCCCATGACTTTATATCACTTTTTTCTTTTAAGATTGTGAAGGGCTCACATACTGTCAATTTTTGCTTTTGGCCTTCATAAACATAATTGTTTTTACACAAACACATGGACACACTGTAACTCTAAACTCAATTGTGTATTTCAGATGTATCACATCCCACAACCTCATCATCTGCAGAGAAAAATGAAGATATTTCACTGGAGCTTGGTCTTCAATACACTATTTTATGTTCTATTTTGTTTTATTTCTGTAAGCATTTATTTATGTTCAATGTCCATTGTCATTCATTAATGTATTCTGCTATTAACTGTTGTTAGAACACTGTAATTTATGCTACAATTTCACGTCATTAAAAAAGTACCTAATTGACACATTGTTGTTGATGTTGTTGTTGATTTTATGTAAAACCCTAAGAGACACTTCAAGATATTATAAGACCAGGCAGATAGAGGGGTAAAAAACAATATTAACAAATAATATATACAAATAATACTAATATTAATGATATTAACATACTAATATTAATTAAAAACTATCATTAAAAAGGTTATTTATAACACCAATAAGGTCCTATATAGCATTTTCAAAGCATGGTTCTATATGGAACCCTATAAAAAAAGGTTCTATTTAGCACTAAAAAAATTACAATATAATTTTAATATTTTATGTAATATAACAACATATTTACATTCACTAACACACCTATAGCAAAGCTGGATGGCAATAGTTAATCTCGTCCTACAGTGCAAGACAGAAATACACATGCAAGTATGGAAGGTCAGCTGACATTTTTCTGCAGAGTCTTGTTAGTAGGGATGGGCGATACCCCTTATTTTGTTTTCGATACGATACCGATATTTTTCAAGGCAGTATCATCGATATCGATACCGATACGATACTTCTGAACTAAACTTTTAAATTATGAAATGTATTAAATTAATCATTTACTAACATAGGTTATTCGTCCAATTCAATGCATTATTTTTTTGTTAAATAAACAAAATCACTGGTAAATAAAACACACCTTAGTATCGATATTTATTGTTTGAGTATTGATACTTTCGATACTCGCATCAGTATCGATATATCGATACTTCAGATCGATACGCCCATCCCTACTTGTTAGATTTGAGAGAACATTGTGGAGATGCAACAGTTCAGCTGCAGATGCAGGGAGGCAGCGTCTTATATTTTATCTGCATTGACATGGATTCATGGGTGTGTGGGGGTGGTGGTGAGGGCCTGACAGATTTTCACAGAATGTGAATTCATGTTTACTTTTTCACAAGAAAATGAAACCGGCCTTCACACTGTGCATGCTTCAAAGATCCTGTAATCCCACAGCAGTCTTGCTGGCTTTGGCGAATTCAGACTACAATTAACATAGTGTGATTAAAAGAGCACACCAGGGAGCCTCGGAAAACAAAGCAGAACTTGCCATGGAGGCAATAATTTTGCACAGATTATTTATTCCTTTCAGCACCCTGAGCGCTTAGGAGAAAATCAATAACATATGCAAACACCTGACCGAACACCAATCACAAATCACTGGCTGTAAAATATACACAGTGCGAAGACAAACAGAGAAATGAGTTTTGGTCACAGATGGAGCTATAACAGCAGCCCGTGCGTTTCACATAGACCTGCCCTTCAGCTCACAAAAATCAAGCAGCCATGTGAACAGCAAAAATGAATCAGAATATTGACTGTTCAAGATGCCCCGGGTTCCTTAAAGATAATATCTTTTGGTTTGTTTACATCTTTTTTTTTCATATTGGAGTTTTTGAATTGCTTACAGCAGCATTATGAAAATCACTTTTATTTACTGGCAATTTTTGAAAGCTCGAAATGCTGCACTATACTTGCAAGTTTGTATTTTGCAAATATGACTGACTGTATTATTCTTAAATGTTCATTATTATTCATAAAAGGCTACTTACCAAATAATTAAATAGCTGAGTGAATGTTCAGTCAAAATGATTTTATTAGCTTAAAGTAGCATAACGCTTCTAGTGAACAGCTAGGAAATCAGAGCAGTGGTCAGTGTTGATAATGTACCGTCCAGTCATCATCGCAAAATAAACCCCACAAGGGTGATCAGGATCAATATATGCTGATTTGGATATTATCAATGTTGAGAAGTGTGCTGCTTGATATTTTTGTGAAAATACGATACTTTTTTATTTTTATTATTTGAATACAAAAGAACAGCATTAGTTTATATATGTAATATTTTTGTAACAATATAAAAGTCTTACTTTTGATCAATTTAAAGCATCCTTGCTGAATAAAAATATTAAAGGGGTCATATGATGTTGCTAAAAAGAACATTATATTGTGTATTTGGTGTAATGAAATGTGTTTATGAGGTTTAAGATTCAAAAAACACATTATTTTCCACATACTGTACATTATTGTTTCTCCTCTATGCCCCGCCTTTCTGAAACGCGTC
>NW_015644367.1:275318-282323 GCF_001515625.1 Sinocyclocheilus rhinocerous
TGGATAGCTGGCCAATCACAGCATACCTCGCTTTTTCAGACCGATGAGTTTTGTAAAAATCGACGCGTTTCAGAAGGCGGGGCATAGAGGAGAAACAATAATGTACAGTATGTGGAAAATAATGTGTTTTTTTAACTTTAAACCGCATAAACACATTTCATTACACCAAATACACAAAATAATGTTCTTTTTAGCAGCATCATATGACCCCTTTAAGGAGACAAGGCGCTTACAGAGGGATGGTCAGCATCCAGGTCTTCATGCCAGTTGACACAGCATTAAGAAATACTGCTGCTGTGAGATTGTAAATAAACCCAACAAGGCTTGCTTCAGCTGCTCGAGCTGCTCTCTCACTGGAATTGAGCATCTGAACCTTTGTGAATATGGACAGTATCTTGAAACATAAACCTCTATGAAGATCTTTCTGCTAGTAGTTAAATGCAGCTCTTGGCTGGACACTTGTTTTGTCTGCTGACTTAAAAACATGAGAAATGGAGGCAGCCAAGGCTATTTTCAGATTTCTCTTTCCAACCGCTGGCATCTACTGACAGTGAGATAGACAGCGAGCACCCCGATTTAATAAAGGCATCTGCTGAAAACTCTATTTTATTCACAGCTGTCTATAAAATTAGCTCCATCACTGCATTTACCTGCTTGAAATGTGAGACCCAAATTGCTTCAACACAAGGCTGCACAGTCTGTCTCAACCACATCTGCCATACTCTCAGCAAAATCATGTAAGTGGCAATTTAGGCCTTATTGAACCAAGCTAAAAGCAGGGTAAGCTATTTGTCATGCCGTATGCAGCCCCAGACATCATTTCAGGGCTTAGGGTGGCTGTTTTATGAACTAGTAAGGAGGGCATAAATGGATCAGGCTCTGTGATTGCACAAAGTGCAGTTGAAGATTCTCATTCCGTGTCACCCAACGACACGCTCAGTTTAAATCTGATTTAATCTCATAGGTTCTCTGTATATTAACCAACATTAGGTTGCGGTTTCATTAGGTTATACTGCAGCTTTCTAGAGGTTAAGGCAAACTGTACATTAGAGAATATAAGCAGGCGTGAGGAACAATGGAATACTTTCAATAGTATTACATAATTAAATCTCACAAAATGATACAGTTTAAAAAATGCTTCAATTTATATATATATAATCAAATCATAATACTAATCACACATATATATATATATATATATATATATATATATATACATATATAATATGTCTAATTTTATTAAGACATGGCAACTAATATATATATATATATATACATACATGTATATATATATATATAGGATTAGTATTATGATTTGATATTATTTTATAGTATGATGATGATGATGATTATTGTTGTTGTTGGATCCTGGTAGTAATCCTACATTTTAGCAGAATATATTATATATATAGTTTTTGTTTTTGAAAAAATATCTTATGCACAACAAAGCTACATTTATTTAATCAAAAATCTATCTATCTATCTATCTATCTATCTATCTATCTATCATATATCTACTGCATATATTAGAACATTGATAACTGATCTTAGGCAGTTTCTAATAGACCATAAAAAAAACTACAAACATTTATTCAAATGTAGTATTTGTATACTGTACTGGCATGTTGGCAGCAGCATTACATGCACAAATCCCTTAGAAACAAAATGTGGTCAAGCCATTAATAAATGAAAAAAACAAAACAAAACAAAAAACAGATTTTGTTAGTTTCCTATGGTATTTGAATTAGGTTAAATATTACATTTTTATATCATATATGATAAATTATATATCATATTTTAGTAATTATTAATGTGTATTTTTTTTTTTAGATAATTTATATAATTATGGCAGATATATTTAGTGTGAAAGGACCAAACTGAAGAGTCATGGCTCAACATTTCTTGCTCTTTACCATCTGCAAATATTCTTTTATATGGGTCCTTAATAATCCATATAAAATCCTACAATGCAGATAAAATTATACTGAAGAAAATACTGTAGTGAAATTACAGATTAAATTATAGTAAGAATAGTTTTTTTTCTGTAGTCTGTTATTTTTTTTTCAGCATAAAGCAAATCTTTAAAAGACAGAATCATGAGCTATATCTCAAATGTTGTTTTTCTCTTGAAGATTTGGTGAGAAAGAATAAATGAGAATAATATTAGATGACCTAAAGCATTACTGAAGACACATCCCTGTCCTTTGCAGAAATGGGGCTATGCTGTCATCTGTGTCTATATCCACAGGCTTGACACTGCACTGCAATCTAACAAGCTATTACCCAATGGTCCCTCCTCCACAGGCAGAAGACACAGGCGGAGGTGCTCTATATAGATTCTTCATCTACATTACTGGGCCTCATTCGAGCCCAAAAAACAACACATCATAGAAAGCAATGTCTCCCTTTGGTTTTCAATTCTCCGTCGCAGTCTCCCTTTTTCATTGTCTTAGTCTGTAACCTGAACACCAAGCCTGATGCACTTTACTTCAAGGTCATTTCCATTTTCTCATTTTGTTTCTCAATGAATCTTCTTTCTGCAAGGTGAAAAGAAAATGACCTGTAATAGCACGAAGGAGAACCGTTCTTTGTTGCACACCACTGGTAATGGATTTTTTTTTAAAGTGGTAAAACTGGACGAAAGGAAAGAATGGTCAGATTTACTGTATACGATGTCAATGTCAAACGCATACAACGACATCTGCCAATTCACATACTAGAAATCATTACATTTGTTCAGAGAGAAAAAAAAAAATCCAATATGTGTCATGATTCACCCAATCTGAAGTCCAGATGGATGAGCTGATGCATTTTCCTATACCTAAAACACCCACTCTTCAAAAGTGACCAGAGTTTATTTGCTCAGAGTTTCATTTTTACTGAAGTGCATTTTTTTGTGACATGCCATCATGTTTTCACTTTCATCGAATTAAATTAAAATATTTATAAAAAAACCTAAAAGTATCTGGAAATTTATTATAGAGAATAATGTGTTTTTCACAATGACATATCAACTCAGCTCAATATGTCTCAATTTTATCATGCAATTTTGAGGAGTATAAAATCTCATTAAATGAATTTAGCTAAAATCAAATAAAAAAGCATCTGGCATTATAAGTTTGTTTATAAAAGATGACACGTATTATGATTCTAAATATGATTCATAGAAATAAAATGGCCCTGAAGTTTCCTTGAATAAAATGTCTGCAATGACTAAAATGTAAAAAAAAAAAAATGTATTAAATAAATTTATATAAAAAAAGTTTGTAAAAACTAGCCTTTTCAAAATCAGCTTTTTGTTTACAATTTGTCACAAAGTTAAGCGCTCACACATTTACTAAGCATATGTTTAATGTGCCATCAGTCTAACATGTTTGTGATTGAAGAAATTTAGGGTGTTACAATTGCTGCCAGTCTCTTCTACAAGAACACGGTGCAGCTTTAAATGAATATAGCACGGGTACAGCCCTTTGTCTGATAGATGCTATTGACAAACAAATTGCTCATGGCTGTGCTAATGACACCCAAACAGGAAGCCTTATCAGATTTGTCATTTTCCTGTCACTCTCGTTCAGATCATCTCTTCTTATTCATTTCACAAGCTTTTATGCCTCTTAACTCTCAGCTCAGCCTCCTGCTATCTGGATAACACACACTGCTAACCTTTTTCTGAGCTCCTCCTGCTCTAGGACACCCAAACATAGACAGACAACCCTGTAAAACTCTCTCCAGCAGTTATATTTAGCAGGTCTCACAGGCTGTACATCCACAGCTAGTCTGTTGTAATGCCTGAATCTGCTTACATGGCAAATGAGGATAAAGCCTGCATGCCAGAACAGTCAGGATGGTGTGGCCAAGAACAGACAGAAGGTGGTAAATGGACTTTCACAGGCGTATCCACACAATAAATATCAGACTAATGGTGATGTTTTTCATAAGTTAGGCTTCTGTCGGTTTGGATGACTAGATGAACCTATTGGATTTATATTGGCTCTTACTATGATCCAAAAATCATAAATGTTCCGTTCCACAAATGTGATATGTCAGCATAGCTACAGCTAGAAAATAGCCAGTAAACATCAGTATTGGGATATCTCTGAAAAATTCTCTCTGAAAAATAGGTACAAACGCTGTCACCATGGGCAATACCTTTTCACTTTTCTGCCCTTTTGACCCTAAAGGCTGCATATTAGTACACATTAGTGCATAAATGGTACATATTAGTACATTTTGAAAGGGTACTGCCCCATTGACAGCTTTTGTACCCTTTTTTCTGAGGGTGCAGTAGAAATGAATGCTTTTCAAGCATCAAAGTGGAGAAAATGTTAATTCCTGAACTTTCTGAAGCAGCACGGTTAATTTCTGCATTGGTACGACTGATTTATTTGATATCTGATTTAAATGGTTATTTAATTCTGTTTTTTTTTATCTTCTTGGTGTGATTTCACTTGGAAAGTGATTGAGCAATAAGGAAGAGGGAGGTGTTATTGATCGTGTTTGACACCATGAGAGAGAGAGCAATAAGACAGGAGTAACAATTAGCCATACATTCATGCGGAACAACTGGGGATTTTATTGGTTGATTACCATTTCAGCTTCTCAATGGCATAACTATATATTCCATTTTGTTAGGGAAGTATAATTGGCCTTTTGCTTTTTTGTTAGATGTAGTGCTCTATTTACAGCATGGTGCAAACTTTTAAGACCATTAGCCAAATTGCTTCTATTTTGCATTGTTTTCTAATATAATACTTTTTTTTTATTTTTTTATTTTTTACAAATAATGGTTTAAGACCATCGGTTAAATTGCTTCTTTTCTGCATCGCTTTCTCATTTAAAGCATTTTCACAAATAAATACAAATATAATACGCAAACTTTATATTTGATTAATGCTCAAGAAATAGTAAAATAGTAAAAAAAAAAGATGGCATTTGTTTGTTGGGTTTAAATTAATAATAAAAAAATCTCAGATTTTCATTGTGCTACAGTATTAGATATTTAACCAACACTTTTATCCAAAGGATTAAATTTTTTTATTTTCTTATGAAATGGGATCAGGACAGATTGCAGGCCAGATTCAAACCTGTATCAACCACATGTTCATAGTGATGACACATGGAATTTAAATTAATCGGAAATGTCTCCATAATGTCTCCAATATGTTTGATTTACTCCTCAAATTGTTGGTTAGTTTGTTTATTTGCATTGTATTTTATATAGCCATATGTAATATTTTCTAGGCTAGCTTGGCATTTTATTTTCACTTTGTATTATTCAAGGGCTCTTGCTCCTCTCTCTTGCCTCATTATAACAGCTGGCTTTGAGACTTCCCTTACGAAAAAGAAGTTTATTCAAGTGTGCTATTAGTATACTTCTTTTAAGCTAAAAATAGGAAAGTATACTTTTAGTCTACTTTTTATGTACTTCTCAGAAATGGGCTTTATGTACTTCTCAGAAATATACTTGAACTTTACTTAAGTATACTTACTAAAATAAACTTGAAGTATACTACTTTTTGGTAAGGGTTTTCATGTCGGAGACTCCAATAAATGTATATCTAGATAGTGTCTAATGAAAATCAGGGGGACATGTTGATGAAGAGGAAGATCTGTTTCCTCGGCTCTCACTGACATGCAGGTTTTTGATTAAAAGCTCCGCTGCAGACTCGCAGTCTCAGGAGACGCAGTAATACTCTGCAAATCATCTGGCTTGGCTAGCTCAATTCGCACCAGAACCCACACAGCAGGAGTGTTGAAGAGCAATTCGGGCACATTTTACATTGAGAATAAAGAGATCTTGACAAAGTAATGAGCAAATAATTCCTGTGGGCTGAACAAAAAAACGCACCACCAAATGACAGCTATAAAAAAAAAGTGGTTTTCTTTGTTTTACCAAAGCTCAACAGAACTGATTTCATGACTGGTTTCAATTTGATCACAATAAGGACATCATTATGTTTAGCTCATGCCGTGTAGCTGCTCAACATGGAGGTGAACGGGTACAAATACAGTATGATGTCTGTTTCCTCCCATCCTGCGTGTGTTCAGCAGACAAACCACACATGGCCGTTGCCGTGGAAACAGTAGGAACAAATCAGTATTGCCAGTCAGTAGCGCTGTGTCAAGGTCTCAACCCTTGCCTGGGATCTTGTCAGAGCTGGCATTGGCAGGCAGAGCACTCCCGGATCAAAATCTCATAGGACTCCGGGCCCCAGAAGGACTGCTGTGAATTGGCTTGAGTTTGTTTTTACACAGAGCATTTATTGCGCTTGCTTCATGCTGTCTTCAGTCTGATTGACCTTCTCAATAAGATTTCAGATGTCTTTGTTCAGTTTGCGTGTTTAAAGTCATCAGTCTGGAAGAGCAAGTGAGCTAATTAACTTGAAACAAAGAACTGACCCTTCGCTAAACTCCAGCCCCCTTGGTTACTGTTGCTCTGATGAGCTTTATATAACATCCCACAGGAATGAAATCAACAACTTATAGTGGATTAAAATGGGTTTATAAAGTGGTAGAAATTGAATGGATATTATTCTTACGTGGGCTGGAATAAAGTGTGATATTGTGAAACATTTTTGGCAGTAACTTGTTTAGAAACTGCAGAAACTGCTGACTTTGTTTGAAACTATCCAAACACATATAAGATTGTTGTGGTAAGTATTTCCGATTGTATTGGAGAAGCCAGGGGCACCTGCAGGAGTTCTTCCGAGGGTACGCACAGAGTCAGTTTTTTTTTTTTTGGGGGGGGACGACGACGACAAATGATCAGTGAGAGCAGAACGAATGTATCACACGTTTTAAACTCAACAAAATGGTAAAATACATATATCAAGAGCATGCTCAGAGATGAAAAGAGAGAACAAAACAGCGTTGGATGAAGTGGATTAGAGCCCTGCACGGGCCTCAATATAGGCGCTAGCCAGTCTTTTTTCCCTTTTCCCAAAAAAAGCTTATACTACTGTTTCAGCTATTAAAATAGTTCAGTTTTGTATGTAATGGAAAAGT
>NW_015644367.1:282669-288263 GCF_001515625.1 Sinocyclocheilus rhinocerous
TATAGAAAGCTTTAAATTACTACTTTAAAACGAAATAATTCAAATCGAAAATAGAAACTCTTTCATTATGTAATCCGTGCATTTCTCTCTAAAGGCACATCCAATGAGGAGATGGCCAGTCATTGTTTTCATCACCATAATTGATGGATGTCTAAAATATAACAATAAGGAAAAGCCTAAAACAGGCCTGATTATAATTTGCATTTTATTTTATAATTCCGTATAAAAATTCCGTACAATTAAAAAATAAAACACAAATTATAATGGCATATATGTAAAACTTTGTCCTATAACTGTAGCCTATAGCTGCTTATATTTTCTGATTTTTGTGTTGCTCTGTTCTGAATACCTTAAACTTTAAAGGATTTGCAGCAACGCAATTCTGTTTGATATGTGAATTATTTATTAGCCTATTTTTTTTTTTTATCCATGCAGAAAATGCTTTAAAAACAGCTTTAAAAATGACTTTATTGCATTCCAGATTCTGCTAGCATGACTAGCAAGTGACTAGCATCATTGTCATGAATTCGTTGTATTCCCATTTGTTAAATAGCCAACAAATTAATTGTTGTAGGCTAACCCCATGCTTCTATTTGGCGTAATATTTATATGCAGAAATTGACTCATGGCATGCAAAAGACTGATAAATTCATAATTAATGGCATGGCTGGTTCAGTCGACAGAAATAGGGGACACACAGGCCTATAATAACTGCTGAAATGTTTGTGGGGAAAATCTCAGGTCAGTCTGAGCACTCATGGTACGCACAGTGCGTACAGCCGTACACCTGCAGGCGCCACTGGGAGAAGCAACAATTGAGGATAAACTTGCCAGCTTTCTGTGGAAAACATAGAGTTCTTGTTCATGTTATACATCTACAGGTCTTGTAGGATGCCTGGTCCTTTCAAAAAACAAGAAGAAAAACAACATCACCATGAACTTAGCATCTATTTGCCAATAGAAGTCATTCTCGGAAAAAAAAAAAAAAAATTTCATCAAAAATCTTCATTGTTATAAATAAAAAATGATGTGAATTTTGCTTTCATTTAAATGTTTTTTTTTTCAAAAGCAAAAATAAAACAAAATAAATGCAAAACTTACCATGTACACATTTAAACAGACTCTTTTTCCTCTGAATTTTTAACTTGATAGTATACAAAATAATAGTTTTAAAAATCAATAACATGAAATAAAGGGATTAAATGTTATATGTTTATGAATTACTTTATAATAAATTCATTTTAATTTAATTAATTTTTGCAGACTTGTTAGACACACAAATCCTGTGGAAACAAAATGATAAATAAGTAGAAAAATAAATAAAATTTAATTTATTATATACATTTTAGATAGATAGATAGATATTTTTTAACAGTTTTATAAAATTATTGAAATCTTTTCCATGACCACAAAGTCAAGCATTTGTAGTAAATCAAGCTCAAAAGGGGAAATATTTATGACGAATTATAGTTTTTTTTTTCTGAACCAGACAAATAATACTCTCGTTTCAAAATTTTATTGAATTTGACCAAATAAAGACAGATGAATTGGAACCTATTTGGACAGATGGGTGTCACAGATAAATTCTGTCAAAAATGCAAAAATTCCTAGCACTGTCATTTCCATCACTTCTCAAATCATGTTTTGTGGTTAAATTCATGATGGGAATAACAATGGTGGTAATGACATTGCTGACATTTTTTGGAATACAATGGTTTATTGCTTGACTTGCTAAAGTTAACTTCAAAGCTAGCACTCAATGTATCCTAAATACACACAAAAATAATAGATTTTATTTGATATAGTTTCTGAAATAACATGTTAAAGATGTCCTAATTCATATTTTGGTCGATTTTCATACTTTAAAAAAGTAAAGAAATAAAATACAAAAAAAATGATTTAGTAATTTTGTGTAAATACACTACTAGGTTAGAATATATTATGATTTTTAATGTTTTTTAATTTTTTTAAGTCTGATGTGCTAAACAAGTCCACATTTATTTGATAAGAAATACAGTAACAACATAAATATCAATTCTAAATTACAATTTAAAAGAACTTTTAAGATTTTTTTCAAAATGTAATTTATTCTTGTGATGGCCAAGCTGAATTTTCAGCAGCCAGAACTCTAGTCTTCATTCTTTAGTGTCACATGATCATTCAGAAATCATTCTATATGCTGTTTTGTATATAAAATACAAGAAATAAAGAAAGAAAAATACAAATGTTGAAGGCATCTTAAATAGTAGACCATTTTTATGTGATCTTTACATAACAAATTTTTTTTTACAACTCTAAAAAAAAGTTTTATCTTTATACCCCTGAGACATTAAAGTGCTTGAAACTGAAGAAACAGCCTTATATATAATCAGAACATACAACTGAGAAAAGAAATCAGTTTACCATTCGTGAATATGCATCTACAGAAGCGCAGGTTAAGGGCAGCAAAGGAGATATGGGAAAATCAGTAAAGTCAATGTTGTAAAAGCTTAGGTAACAGGTCAATGCGTCTTCCATATATATGGCACATCACTCTCAGGACTAAGAACCCTCCAGAATGAAATAGCTCTTAATAATTTGCTGATGCGGCAATGGGTCAAATGACCTACATAATTCGTAATGATTATAATAACCTGAATAATCTAACATGAAATGAAGCCATTTGTACGTTTATTGATTCTATAGTACATTGAATGAGATCTGCAATTTCGTGCTACATGCTGTCTGGCGTGTTGAATAAGAACTAATTTTGGACGTATTATTTGGATCCTTCTGACTTCTCTTGATTAATCTGATTATGCACAATTGTTTAGATGATTCTGACCCTGACTCATATGATTTTGAATGCTAGAATGTCCTTGCATCCTCTAATTTATTGAAAAAAAAAGAAAATATTTTTTATAGTTCAGACCCCCCACCCCCACCCCCACCCCTCTTTGGTAACAGCGAAAAACACTGCTAATACCTTAATCCAAAACCCAAGCTACTATTTGACTCTCAGTCACCCAATAGTCTAAAATGAGTCATGCTTCCTGTCTTAGCCTATACCATCCAGCCCTGATTATCCTCTTAAAGTGCCCATATTGAAGGCAGGGAGGTTTAATTGGATATGCAAATAGTTGGCACACCGGACTCATTACCTATGAGGATCGCAGTAGGCTCACGATGGGAGGATGACTAAGAAACAAATTGGCATTTTCAAGCCTCACAAGCTTTTTCTCCCTAAATACAAAGACTCTAGATATACTGTGGTGGGAGAAAAAGAAAATCAGCCATTCTCTTTGTTGCTAGAAGAAGTGCTGGGTCCTTGTTTTGTAATTCCCTCCAGTTTTGTAGCTCATTTCAAATGACTGCAGTGGTGTAAAAAGCATTGGACCAGCACGGGGTGCACAGGGAATCCCCATGCAAACTCAAACGCTCGCTGTCTTTAACACCGAACATTAGCATGTCAATAACAGCACAGTATGTTACTGAAGACATAGGGGGATTAGTTTAGTACAGCCACGAGGTTGTCGATAAACCAGGCGCTTTTACCTCAGAATTCCTACTGACATGTTTTCACTGCAGACAAATCGACTGGTTTTCTGTTTATCTCATTTAGCATTTATGGAACAATTGAACAGCGTCAGAGCCTGCGCACTTCTTGTCATTAAACCACATGAAGCCTTTCAGTCAACAAATTCTGTCAACTAATTTTGTAAGACTATCCACTGGTCTTGGCAAACTTTTTCCAAACAGAGTCACATTTTCTCAGGTGGTCAAAAGATTATTATGTAATTTGATGCATAAAAATATGTTTGTTCAGTCGCTGGATGTGGTTTTCAAATCCCTTTATTCTTCCAGCAATGGTGGCTCACTTCTCGAGAGAAAAATTACCACCAGCTGCTCAATCCTCCTTTGTAAACATAATTTGTGCAACTGATGGACCTTAATGGGATTTCTCTGACATTCATTAAGCTGCAATAGCCATTTCAAAAGCACATGCACCCTGCACCTCAGCACTGGGAGACTGGACACTAGACACCAGTAAAAGTCAGACGAAGGAGGCCAAGTGGAGTTCGACAAATTAAAAATGAAAAGTAGTATTAGGAATTCTTGAAATCACATCTCACTTTGTGGGTATAAAATCAATAGCCAGCTGTTGAGATTAAGTTGTTCTGAAGCTGTAGTTCTGTTTTAGAACAGACAAAAAAAATACCAGCATATTTTGTTGTAGCATAGATTGGTCTGCATTGTATAAAGATTTTATGAACCTCCTGCCACCCAGTGTCCTCATCATTTTTGCTGACATTACAAAGCAGGGACGCATAGTAACTGTTGCTATGCTTTCCAGGTCAGTGAACATTTTGGTGGTGGCATCTTTTACAAAGTTTGGTGATAGATAGATAGATAGATAGATATCCAATAAGAAAACATGCACATACACAAAGATGGAAACGCGTTTACCAAATAAACTACTTGATGTGACCGTGCGCGATGGGATGGCATAACTGGAATAAACAGCAGACTGATCTGAAATGTTGTTTTGATCACTCTGAAATGCTTGATTCTGTCATTAAAGTGGTTTGGTGGTATAATTACTTCCCAGAACTGTCTTTCACGACTACGGTCCCAAACAGCAGGCATCCGCCCACCAAAAGCAAGATGACATGACTGCGTATATTTTATTTCGGCTGCGTGCCCTGAGCCTCAAGTAGTTTATCATAATATGAAAAAAGACCCACAGTGGCTTCTTCTACTGCGTCACTGACCGCACTTTAAAAGTTAAAAAACTGCGGCACTGACCGCACTTTAAAAGTTAAAACTATTTACTAGCTATCTGTGTTTGTTCAAGGAATGACATGTGACTGCCCTCTACTGGCCACGTCGTTTCTGCATCGCAGAATCCGTTTTCTAATCAGCCGCTAGGGATGGGCGGATCGATCCTTAAGTATCGATACTTTCGATATTGATGAATCAAAAGATCAATCCTCACATAAAAATATCGATTCTAAAGTGCATTTTCTTAACCATTAATTGTATTTATTTATCAAGAAATTCGGTGCATAAAATAAGCTTATTGTCACGTGACTGCTGCTGTGTAGGAGCAAAGGAGCGAGGAGACGTAGGAGAACTTCACTAATTTTAATAATCTAAAGGAAACAGGAAAAACACACATAGCAAGGTTGACATGAACAATTCCAGACACAGAAACTCAGGAGAACACAGGGCTTATATGGAGTGGAGACATAATGAACCATGGTGAACAGAATGAATGGTGGTTAACTAATAACGAGAACAGGAAACAGGAATCAAACCAAATAAGGACAAACAGGAACTAAACGGGAACATACACGTGACCCTTTTTAATGTGAAAAAATAGACTATATTAGCGAATAATTGTGTTGGATAGAACCATTTCTCCTGCTCATCGGAACACACGCAAATGCTGAAAGACAGAACCAATCAATCACAGACAGCGTTCGCTGCTGACGCATGGCTCACAGTGCTTGTTCAAATAGGGCTGCGTTTCCCAAAAGCATCAGAAGCATAAGTAGATCTTAAGAAACCATTGCCACATTATTACATTACATTAGCCTACATAACATTGTTAC
>NW_015644367.1:288421-300814 GCF_001515625.1 Sinocyclocheilus rhinocerous
TAATAATAATAATAATACATTTTAGTACTTATGTAACACCATGTTTATTTCTCATGAGGTATCCTCAAAGGTGCACCTTTGTAACTTATCTACCCTTAAAGCATGCATACATGTATGGTACTAATATACTCACTTTTAGGGGTATAGTTGCACCTTTGAGGTTACTACCCCAGTAAAGGGCTAAATACAATTATAGTATATTTTATTTCTGACAGTGTAAACAAAAAAGGCCTATGAAATGTTAAAAAACATGGCTTTAAAATCTAATATTAAGTGAGTATAATTACTGATTATATTCTTTTAATAATTTAAAAGATCAGTTTAGTTTAGAGGTACCGGTATTGGTTTCGATATCGACGATACTGGGCTTGAAAATATTGGTATCGGATCGAAAATAAAGTAAGAGGTATCGCCCATCCCTATCAGCCACATTTTTACAGCTCAGCATCATTATACAAAAATATCTGACTACAAAATGCCACTGCTGACCAAACAGGATGAAATATTCCAGAGAGCCGTGTAATAAACACATGTACTCTCTCATGGCAGTGTGTGAAACACCAAGCCAAGAAAATAGAAGGCAGAAAATAGTCCTCTGTGAATAAATCTTAGTAGCATATTAAATTGCCGTTTGAAAGGTAAATGAAAGTGGCCAGTGGCATGTCTCCCAGTTTCAGAGATTCACTGCGCTTTCAGAGTCAAATGATGGTGAGTTTGGCTCAGATCTGTTTAACGTGAATGTGTAAGCTGCTTTGAGCCCTCTGGCTCACAAGGATGTCTGTACACATTAATGTTGTAAATTTCACCATGATCACTGTGATGCATAACCCATTTGGGTCTGCACACTATCTATTTTTCTATATTTGAACTGGCTCACTCACGCAGTGCCATTGTTCATATTGAATTAAATTCAGTTTCACTTTAATGCTGATATTGCAATGTTTGCAGAAAAAAAATATATTGCAATTTTTGCAGAAAAAAAAAATATATATATATATATATTGCCACAGGCTTCTTGTGTGTTTTGCAACACTCTCAAAATGAAAGGTTTAGTGAGTGGTGCTAAAACACATTCAGTTTTAACTGTTTTAAATCAGATGAAAATGAATCTGAAAATGTTTTGCTAGTTTGGGTGTTATATGTATCGCCACAATTCGTAAATGAAATACAGACCAATAAGCGGCGCTAAAAGCTAAAACCCCTAAACTGACAAAAAGCAAACATGAGATAAAAACACATTTGTTGAAACAAGCATGCCATTTTAGCTTGCTAAAAATGAACAGGTGTTGGACCTCTTTTATTGCGACTTGTGTTTCGCATACCTGAAGAGCTTCGCATCGCAAGTACCAGGTGAGTTACAGAGCAAGTTTACTACATCAGAAAAGCCATTCATATGGATCTCCTTATGTGATGCAAACTTCAAAATGTATTAATTTACAATGAAAATAAGTATTTTTTTAATCAATAATCTGCCTCGGTAATCGTATGAAAAGTAATAAAAGTTGTTGAAGATTTACTCCCCATAATGTTCATTTCAGTTGGATACTGCAGTGTATTTTATACATAGATTGACATTTTGCAGTTTTATGAAAATGTAGGTAGAGGCATGTATTTTTTTATGAGCCTAGGTTGAAAATTACACAGCGGCCCCAACTGGATCATTTTTGGCAAGCAGCTATAGTATAAAGTTTGAATTAACCTGCATTAAAAAGCAATTTGCCCATGAGTTATTAATAATGCATAGAGTATCTTTTTTTTTTTTTTAGCATATTCACATATGAGTAGCTCAAATGGTAATTGAGTCCCTACCTCAAAGTGAAAGAGCACAGTTTAATTAAAAGCTAAGGAGGCTGAGGTTGACTAAATCCATTTTAAACTGATAATTAAAGCCCACGACAAGAGTGTAGTGTTGTCTTATTGATGAAGCAGTGTTTAAACTCTTGTTTAATATCTTGTTAAATCATTAACACACAAAATACTATCTAGTTTCATCAGTTTATCTGTCAGATTCATGCAAGGTCTGTTACAGGTCACGAATCCTGCTCAGTGAAAACAAAACCCAGAGGCAGCTGAAAGCAGCATAGTGTCGCATCAGACACTACCCAGCCTGCCAGTTGACGTTGATGTGATCTGCAATGTTCTGGCCAGATTATAGCACAAAAGAGGAGCAATAATTCCTAACAGCATGCTCGACAGCACACAAGAGCGTTAAAGAGGCTATCTGTAACTACTTTAACTAGCAGGTCATTAGCGAAACTACCTGATGACAAACGCAAAACCTCTTTCTGCAGTTCAAGTGGTTCTGCTTCACAATTATGAATACTGTTTTAAAAGGCAGGTTTGTTGCATTGTTATTCAATTTCACAGAAATTAGATAATATAATAAATGTTGATTAGCAAGCATTAATGTGGCACCAGTAAGACCATTATTAATCAAATCAATGCACATTTTTTGAATAATATTATTTTAAATTTTCATTAAGCCAATTATATCTCTCACAATGATAATGAGAAAATGTTTCAGTTGATCAGTTGAAATCTTTTATAACTATAAAATCATTGCTATTATTACAAATAATTGTACACATAGTACAAGACATATAATGCAAGAGGTCAACCAACTAAATGTGACAAACAACAACTTGATTTTAATTCTGCATTCAGCAGAACTGAATTTCTCAAACATCAGCCAAATCATTAGGACCAGGTGCTTTGCTGTGTCTATCCCGTTTCACACTGTAAGAAGGACATGATTGAAGATTTAAATTAAATATGAATGCACTTGGTATCCAGAGATGAAATGGTCATGGTCACTATATAGTGAATCTACAGGATTAGAAAATCTGATTGGTCGCAGATATTTAACACAGGACAAACAACAACTTGATTTTAATTCTGCATTCAGCAGAACTGAATTTCTCAAACATCAGCCAAATCATTAGGGCCAGGTGCTTTGCTGTGTCTATCCCGTTTCACACTGTAAGAAGGACATGATTGAAGATTTAAATTAAATATGAATGCACTTGGTATCCAGAGATGAAATGGTCATGGTCACTATATAGTGAATCTACAGGATTAGAAAATCTGATTGGTCGCAGATATTTAACAGTGCTCGTATCGTGAGCATAGCAGCAGCTGCTGTTGAGGGACTGGGGGCTGTTGCCAGACGGAATAGCACATGTGGGGAGGGGGCTCTATGTATTACTGCTGTTCCAGAGGACAGACACAGAGGACAGATACTTACCAGAATTAGATTTACTAAAGGAAGACTTTATTGTTTTTAAAGGTCATTTGCTTATTATCCCCTCATGGCTCTTGGTGCTCCTTATGCATTCTCATCAAGAACGCTGTAAAGTTCACAGTGCCTTTATAGACATTTATGTGGTACACTCCAGACTTTTCAGCAGTAAGAGCGTAAGAACAGACAGGATTTGTGCTCTGAACATTCTCCCCACTTAGTGAAATCACCCATTTTAGAGACAGTTCACGTGGGGAACGTTCCCAGATTACGTCTTCACTCTCTCTCTCTTTGTTGTACACACAAGACAGAAATCTTGTGGTTGTTGCATTACCTGTTTCATCAGTGTTCTAACTGAACTACTTTTCAGGTTGAAAGCTTTTCAATAATATGCCTGTTTCATTCCATTCTGCCTAGGGTTTTTTTTTCTTCGCAAGAACATGACCTTTATGAATCGCTCTTGACTAATTTTACCTATTCTTTATAAACATGGTTTAGAGAAATGTTTTCCTGCTGAATATGCACAGAATTAGCTGACTGCAGAATTAGCAGAAGTCATGTACTGGTCAGAGGGTAGAGTTGGTAAAGGTACCTTTGCATTAAAGTGTTATTTTTATTGGATATTTAATGTTAATGCTGTCAAAAAGTAATGAAACATTACCAAGGTAACACTTCATATATCGAGAATATAAGATGGAATAATTGGGAAAAAAAAGTAAATTTAAAAATCTATGTTTCCAAATCTATATGACTTTCTTTTTTTCTAAAGAACATATAAGAAGATATTTTGAAAAAATCAATTACATATAAAAGGGTCATCATTCCAAACCTCAGTGGTGTTATCCTGTGAAACACAAAAGAAGATATTTTGAAAAATGTTCCATATAATGAAAGCCGGTTGGATCCATTGTTGTTTTGGACTGCTCTGACTGTCATTGTATGGACAAAAATATTCTTGTATTCCACAGAATAAAAGTCAAGCAGCTTTTGTATGGCATCAGGGAAAGTAAATGATGTCAGAATGTTCATTTTTTGGAAGAGCGATCCCTTCAACACTTTAGCAAGCAATGGTAGACTATTAAAAAAAAACTCATGTTGGTTTTGTTATGTCTCTTGCCTCCTAAATGGAATAGCTTTTGTCATTGAAAATTTGCTTTTGTCAAACACATGTGAGGTATGTATGAACAGCATGCTCCTGGACCCCTGCCACCCATGTGCTTCAGAAAGGAGCCGAGAATGCATGTCAGTCGTCTTATGAAGATGCTTATTGAAGTGTACACATTCACACATACACACAATCATTACCTTCTCTTGACAAGAAAATCAGGACTCAGCATAATAGGATTGTGCCATTACTATACAGCTGTCAGGCATCATTAAGAAAAAGGTGAGCCATATACAGCATGAATGGATGAAGTTGTTAGGCACATGGAGGGTGGGCGGCCACATGGGACCCCGCTTAGGAAATATGGCCTGGCATTCTCACTTTAGCTTCTTAGCGCTTCTGCAACTATGGGCCTAGCTCTTCCGGGGGTAACAGCTGCTGTCCCTGGGGGTGTTATGGTTCAGTAATGGGAGTTGTGTTTGTGTGTGTGTCTATACGACTGCACGACTAAAGTGGGCCAGAGATGGCAGCCAAACACAACCTCAAAGCCCTGCAGTGCTGAATTCAAGAAGGCAGAATAACAGCCCAGCCTAAGGCCTGGCAATCTGTTTTCCTGCCTTTTTCCTCTGTTCCTTCTTCCTTATTCTGTTTCTCAGCTGTTCATTAGCTATCCATTGAGAGAGAGCTATGGGTGTGGGTGCTAGCGCTCCACATCGGGCACCGCAAGCTGGTACAGAGCAGATCTGGCCATAGCGGTGTGTAACTCTTTGTGGCAGCGTCGGGATGAATGAATAATGCAGCCATGGTAGCCTCACTCAGGGAACAATTGTGCTGGTTAATATTCATGGCATGGAGATTCAGATGACATTGTGAATCGCTTTACAGTCTTTCAAGAGCTTGGATTCCCTCAGCAAACTAACCTTGCCTGTGTGACACATGTGAAAACAGGTTTTTATGTGGGTTTTCCTGTGAAGAGGAGCGAAATGGGTCATAACACTTGCAGTTTGAATCAGAGTGTTTGTCTACTAACAAATCGTTCACATGTGAGCAAGAGAGGTTGAGTGTGTGAACTTGTGTGAGTTTGTGTGAGGGAGGGCAAGAGTGCCTGCAGCAAGTAGCTCCGGCCTAGTGTGCTTTCAAATGTCTATACGTCAGAGCTGTTTTCAACAGAAACATTATGCTTTTCACCCACAGGACTTCAAAATATTTTTGAAGTGTGCTTAATCCAGAATTCCTTGCAACCGCACCAATTTATCTGACGAGTAGAATGATATTGTTGTTTTGTAATCGTTGTCTCTGTCCCTTTGGTACTCGAGCGCTCTGTGATCACACGAGTTATGGCTGATAATTCAGGGGTTTTATAGATTACTGTGATGAATATATATAGTATGCATGTTTTGTTTGTGAGCCTTTAATATTGCTGAAAGTGAAATACAAGCCAACACTGCTATGTACTGACACCACAAAGCTGAGTGCAGGCTAAAAATGTTTGAGTGGTTTGAGAGCTCCCACGAGAGAGACAACTTAACAGCAAAGTTCACTGGTAGCATAGTTTCTGATATGCAATGTAATATACTATAATTATATAATACTATTTTTTTAACATCTGTTTTCTCTTGCAAATGAGCTTAGCTGTTTGATGTTGCTTTTATATATTCTATTCTATTCTATTCTATTCTATTCTATTCTATTATATTATATTAACAGTTTACATAGACTATTTTAGGCTACTGTTGTAGGTAATGTAGACTGACTACATAGACTGATGTAGAAATCTTGCCAATAGTAATTCAATGCTTGTTAGTGTTAATGTAATAAAGAATGTGGAAATAATCTATAATCACTATAGATTAAAAAAAAAAAAAAATACTTAAGAATTAGGATGCAACAAGATCCAAGATTCATTTAAAAGTAGGTACCAGTGGATAGAAGAAGTCATCAATAATCACTGCAATCTTACATTCAGGTCTGTGTCCAATCTGGTGTAGAACAGAGCACCTGGTTTTTATGATCCAATCAATTCCCAGTTTAATAAAATCATTTATTTCTCCCATTGAAAATCCTGTTTCATAGGGAATACATCTTATTAGGCAAGTAAAATGCCGTTTCATGTTAACTGTGATGTTGATAATGATGAAGGACAGGACTTCATCACCTTCTGTGAGTATTTTGCTCAAAACTTTTGCGATTCTCCACTTCAGGATGAGACAACCAAGATATGTGACAAATGATCTCATAAACCTCTGAAGGCACAATGGGCTCATTTGAGCTAAACTTTCCAGTAAGACTTGCCCAATCTGTTCCTTAATGTGGAACTCCATCCCAGACTCATCCTTAAAGAGATGTACTTTCCGTTGATATTGCTACACATCTTTACTAATGGCTTCATATTCCTGCCCTGGAGCGGCACTGTTCCTGCTCTTATGTAATGATTTACATATTTAGCTACGGTTGTTATTGCTTCAGCAGCTGGCAGAGTTGGGTTTTACACAATAAAAGAGCGCATTGATGGCACCGATATTTGTTAACGCTTTCTCCATCTAATTACCATCACGCTTTTGCTAAGCACCGGCCGTGCATTGTTCCCGGGGTTGTTTTTCAGCATGCAGGCTTGTTTTGACACTGGGTCAGGTGGGGGGAGGGGCCCTAAACTAAGTCGTTAATGACTGAACACTAATACCCAGGTATAGATTAGAACTAGCAGTGCTGCACCCCCTTAGCAGTGAACTGGCATTAGTGTTGACACTTCTTTTGTTATGATACGCGTGTGGTTATCATTGCAGCGCAGATCTGACATGCATATTAAACTGATGCTTATTTTGTCCAGCTGCAACTAAATATAAAATGAACCGCAGATGACCTGGACTAAATATCCTAAAAGTGGTGAGTTGCAAATTATGTTAAAATTCCTAAGTTTATGCAACGTACATTATTGTCAAGAGATCCAACAGAAGCAAAACGGATCCATACTGAGGATTGACTCATGAATATATACACAAACACAACTGTTTCCCGAGGTTCCCAGCTGTCTTTCTAGCCGACACCACGGTGCTCTTTGAGCTCTGTACGGATTACGAGTGATTCTTTTCTTCAGGCTTGCCTCAGGTCTCTGTCACAAGCTCATGCCCGTGTACATCTTAACATATGCGTAGCTTATTCTCCTGGGCTCATCCACGCAGCAGTCTCTCTCAATCGTGAGGGAGAAACAGCAGTCACAGCCTCTGTTGTTGCTCGTCACCACAGAATTTGTGTGCCTTTTTGTGTTGTTCTCTATCACAGATTAGACACAGATTAGACAAAGAAGGTTTGTCTTACCTTACGTAAATGCAGTTATTTCCACCACATGCTGCTGCATGCTTCATTCATTAAAAATCCCTCCATCTCTCACTCTTTGTCTTTGTGAGTCTCTCTTGATTTCTTATTCTCCTCTTCTCTTCTTTGTTTTTGGTCAGAGCATCCCTGTATTTGTTTGTGCTGTGGCTTCTGGATCAAAGCGGAAACACGGGCTGTAATTAGGAGCCTTGGGGATGAATCTGCCGGTAGATCTCCCCTGTTTTCCTGTCTTCCCTGTCAGACGTGCTCTCACTCAAGCCCACAATCCGAGAGAGAGGGATATGGGCAAGACCCTGCAGTAATGCTGTGGTAATTTGCTTGGTGGTTGTTCTTCGTCTCTCCCCCTGATTTCTCTGTCTTCATTCAGCATGGCAGTCGTGGCTCAGTCGGGCTGTCAGAACGCATGGAGACACATCTGTAAATGTGTTTATGTGGCTCTAACGTAGCCTCTTCGGCGAGGCAGAGACCCCCTCCTTGCTCAAGATGTGCTCACTAATGGCATGTACCATTATGGCTCAGTGCAGGGTGGGCTGTGAGGGAAGAAGGGGTAGAGAGAGAGAGAGTGAGGGGGCAAGAGGGGAAAAAATAGATTTGGTGGACAAATTGAATGAATAGTGGTATAGTGCATGTACATTTATTGTTTGACATATCTTCCTGTCATTGTACATTAGCCAAACATGAGACATGTTTGTCACCACTGTTCTTTGAATTAATAGTGAAGTACACACATATTTGAAATATGCTCCACTATTTAAAGAGAGTTCACCTAAAAATTGAGCATTTACTCACCCTCATGTAATTCCAAACCTGTTTGACTTTCTTCTGTGTGGAACACAAAAGAAGATACTGGTAAAAGTATAACAAGTATACAATAGCACAGTGCTTATAAATAATTCACAAACTATTTGTTTATTGTTAATTCATAGTTAGGTGGGGATTAAGTAGGGATAAATGTGTAGTCACTGTAATTAACAAATTACTGTTGTTTAATTAGCTCATGTTTAAAGAGTTAATGTTTGTTATTCTTTGTTACAACAGTGGTAAAGGAGTTGTGTTACAGAAAATACTAAATTGCTATCAATTAGGTGCTGTAAACCTACCTTTATTAGACATTAATTGTATAATAGTAAGTGTTTCTAAAATGTTTATTAATACATCAAAGAATGTGTATCAATTTACTTTACATATAAATATAGCTTTACTATTAATTACATTTGAATGATTCATGAACCATTATCAACACCTACTACTATGGTTTAAAATCAGTCTGATCTCATTGTTTATATATGTAGATATTCGTGCTTAACATTCAAAGTCAGTGGGGTCCAGTGTTGTTTTGAATCCCATTGACTTTCATTATATGGAGAAAAACATGGAAATTTCTTCAAAATCTTAATTTGTGTTTTGCAAAAGAAATAAAGTCAGAGTGGTTTGGAAACAACATGAGGGTGAGTACATTTTTTATTTTTGAGTGAACTGTGCCTTTAAATCATGATGTAGTCATCTCATTTCCCTCATTTATTTCTTCTTCTTCCAGACAACATTTCTGCATATTACCGGTAATATGAACAGGGATCCAAAAAAAGGATACAGGTGTATGTATGATATTTCAAAGGCATGTAGAGCATGACACTAGCAATGGCAAGGTCATGGGTTTGATTGCCAGGGAATTCATGAACTGATAAAGTGCAAATCTTGAATGCTATGTAAATCACACTGGAAAAAATATCTGCTAAATGCATGAATGGTACATGTCAAAGTGTGCATCTTGAATTTTCTAGATGATCATAGTGTTTCTATGTGATCATCTGCCTGCAGATGATAAACAAGCTAAAAAACATAAATTTGCCTTAAAATGGAGTAAGGAGCATCATATCTTGAGATGAGGGTATTAGAGAGACATGGGGGTTGGTTCTTTTGACCCCAGCCATCAAGAATCCATTAACACAATAACAACTGCATAGAAACACCCTAGCAGCCATACAGAACACCTTAGCAACCATGTAACAGCACACTCTAGCCATATCTCAGTACCAGAATATCATAGAGACACGAGGGTAGGCTATATTTAATTTGAGACAAAATAGCACCCGTCATATTTTCTTCAAATGTACCTAGTTTCTATATTTGTTCATAGTTCTTACTGTATGTGACTCTTTTAAATGTCATCTTATTATAGCCTCTCTTCCCATCCTCCCTTGAGAACCAATTATCCGTAGGACTTTTCCATCTGGGTTCATTTCCAAAAAGCCTAGCAACATTTTGGAATCGTGTGGGAATATTAAATATTCGGACATGTGGCCAATGGCATCAGCACATGTACATTGAACAGATGGATCTCTGTGCAATCTGGAGTGCATGATCAAAT
The DNA here is from genome assembly GCF_001515625.1 of Sinocyclocheilus rhinocerous. Lineage (NCBI taxonomy): Eukaryota > Metazoa > Chordata > Actinopteri > Cypriniformes > Cyprinidae > Sinocyclocheilus > Sinocyclocheilus rhinocerous. Next base: position 298,466 of record NW_015644367.1, read on the forward strand.
ATGCATCCGTGTCACCTCTAACTCTGGCCTGGCAAAGTCCTTTCTATTGTGTTGGAAACAACTGATTTATATACTGATGAATAATGTATAGGCAAAGTCATTCAAGCTCAAAGTAGTTAATCATTTAGAGGGGAGATCAACCATTCTGTTTTACATCTAATGGTATGAAAACACAAGGGAATTTATGTCAGAAATGCATTTGATTTTATGTCAATACATTCATGCCAGTTAATTGAAATAAGCGGATGATTTAACAAACTCGCTTTTCGATCAGACATTAACATTAATTATATACTTCCTGACACATTTTATATGCAGAAAGGATCTGTCGACTGTGCCGTGGGATACAAAAGCCCAGGCCTTGCAGGGTCGATGCCGTCTTGATAAATATATACAGGCAGAGTGTACAAACCCCACTTAAAGTGATGGGTCAGCCCAGTGGTGAGAGAACATTCAGAGCTCTTGGAGTAAACGATGGCGAGACATTTTAAATAAACATTAGTTTGTGGTGTACCACCCGCTGACAGCATGAGACCATAAGACAAGTCAATGTTTGTGCAGCCTCACCCAGAAGACGAGAAATTATTCAAGTGACACAGAGGATGATTGTCAACAGGCACTGAGGTCAGTCAGCTGTAGAGAGGGAACCAGTAAGCACTTAGAATACAGACAAAATGTACAAATAAGATGAATTTGAATTGAATTGGCCATGTCCCACAGGATAATGAATAGGAATTGGAATGACAGAAAAAGAGATTCAGTGCAATCTGTGTTTGATAGCTAAATAAACAATTATATTATACAGTATATAATATGTATTTTATGTGAATTTTTTTCCCCATTAATTTGTTTGATTACATCATTATATTAATCAAAAAATGTACCTTAAAACTTAATTAGTAAATTAACCTTTATTTAATTTTTTTTAATTAAATGAAATTTAAATAATGTATTTTAATAAACACTACAAATACAGTGGTTATATTAATTTCTTTGAATTTTCATTACAGTAGTAATTTAAAACTCTTAACATTTACATTATGGAAATTGGAATTTCATTTTTTTTTTAAATGTATTCATTAAATTCATCATCAAGGCATTTTAACTTTAAATCATTGCTTCCAGACAAAATACATAATTCATAATAGCACTACTTCAAGTAAAAAAAAAAAAAAAAAATTCTGTCCCCTGTTGTCCTCTCACAAAATCCACCGAAATGTTTGTTTAGAACTGTTTTTGCTTGTTAGCAGTGCTTGATCTTTGCATATGTCTCTCCTGATTCAGATGAGATTACTTTTTCACTGGAGAAAGCAATATTATGATTACCCGGATATGCATGGTCAGTTCTCATTCCCATTTTTTAAAAATACATTATTCTGTGATATTTACTAAGTTAACTGGATGACCTTTAATATAATAATTTGCCTTTTATTATTAAATGCTATATTAAGCTTAGCCCTTTCTTGTTTAGTTTTTTTCTGTGGCTTAAAAAAAATGTCCATAAAGTAGTAACATTTCTCAGTACTCTATTATGAACTTTCTTTAAGCTATTTAGAAGTTTCTGATGGAGAACCGACAGAAGCACTTGCAATCAAGAGGGAGAATATGATGTTGGTGGAAAAGATGAAAAGCTGCTGAAGCATGCGCTTGGATCCAGCGGTTACATGTTACATTCAGCTGAAGGGCGTTATGCAGTATTTTGAGGGTGACACATTAGTGGCTTTCAGACCTTCCCAGTGTGAGTCATAATCTGTGGACATTAAGTTGAGCTACAGCCATAAACGTCACTGTAAATCCAGTGGTGGGCCGTCAGGGCCAGCAAAGCCTTCTCTGCTGGCCTAAACACTATCAGAATCACTGATTTAGTTTAATATATTTTTTCATGAATGTGTATTACATTATTTCCAATAGTCTACTCTATTCTCTTCATTTCATAGCTTTTCTCTTGGTTGCACTGCTTCCAGCAGTGTATGTTTATATTAGAGCTTTTATCCAATCATATTTCAGCAATCGTGTTGCCAGGGTCAAAGAAATCTGCCTTAAGGCCTTCAGAATCAACAGCGCAGGCGTCTGTTAGCTTAAATCAATGGCAATGAAACTGTTGCTTTAACCAATCAGATTTCGAGTTGGCAACACCAGGGCCATCTAGCTGGCTAACGATAACGTCAGCATTTTCTCCTCCTTTGATTGGATGGTCAGCATACTAGCTAGCAAACAGCATCACTGTAAATCATTTTATTAAAACTTAGTAAAACTTTTATTACTGTTTCTCAGGTTTAGATTTTCAGTGCATTTTGAAAAAATATTTGCCTACTATATTTAGTAAATCTAAAAACAGTAGTCCTAAAT
>NW_015644367.1:301724-310173 GCF_001515625.1 Sinocyclocheilus rhinocerous
AAAACTTGACTAGACTAAAAAGAGTATGAACGTGACTAAAACTAATAAAAACTAAAATGACAGTTTCACACAAAGACTAGACTAAAATTAAAACAGGCCGCCAAAAACAACACTACTTAAGGCCTTCAGAATGAACAGTGCTGGTGTCTGTTAGCTTAAATCAATGGCAATGAAACCGTTGCTTTAACCAATCAGATTTCGAGTTGGCAGCACCAGGGCCATCTAGCTGGCTAACGATAATGTCAGCATTTTCTCGTCCTTTGATTGGATGGTCAGCATACTAGCTAGCAAACAGCATCACTGTAAATCATTTTATTAAAACTTAGTAAAACTTTTATTACTGTTTCTCAGGTTTAGATTTTCAGTGCATTTTGAAAAAATATTTGCCTACTATATTTAGTCAATCTAAAAACAGTAGTCCTAATGACTGCGAAAAACAACCACACACCTCCTCGGCACCGGCTCTGTGAAAGACTCGTGAAGATGAAAAACCACTAGAGTATGGTAGGTTAATTTTAATTTTTTACTCTTTTATCGCTTGATGTGTTGTATGCTGATGTTATTTGCGCGATATAAAGCCAGGTTTAAGTTTCCGTAAGAATATCTCTGTTTCCCGAGTGGAGCTGTATTAACCGGTCTTTTCCTCCGGCCGCAGCGCCGCTGGCAGAGGCAGACCAGTGGGGAGATGAGAGTCACAGAGGTACGTTAAAACACATGTATACACTTTTCTTCATCGTCTTGTATGAATTATTTTAATGTTACTTGCTCACTTTAGAAGACTCGTGAAGACGAAATAAAGCAGTAAGAGAACATTAAATTGTTAGATAAACTTTAAAACACATGTAATTACCTTATTTGTTTTATACCAATGCTGTCTGTAAGGTATAAATACGTTTGGGTGAATAAATGTCTGTAAGAACATCGGATGGACTGTATTTGTGTCATTTTGTTAGGTTAAAGTTTCAGCTACAGATGATGTGTTGCGCAATTGTTAATTGGGTTTCTTTCTTTAGTAATGGCATTCATTCTCGCTACATAAGATACCTGTCTGTTATGTAGTGCCCTGTTATACTGCATTACTGTGTAATATTTATGGTTTCTATAGCCGTGGCATCATTATGATGGTATGAAGAGATGGATTAATTAATGTAGGACGCCACTGAAGGCCTAGGTGTAAAATGCACGGCCCGCCACTGTGTAAATCAGTTGTGAAAAATAAAAGTGAAGCTTGGACAAAGTGAAAATAAAAAAGAAGGTTTGTTATTTGAACATCAAATATGAAAAGCTCTAAACATTACGCTGAGCAATTAGGTATAAGTGTTGAATCATGTTTGTATATGTAAATGCAAGAGGTCACAACTCATCTGGCAACTTTTTAAATAAACATCAAAACTGTTTGTCAGCAGACTGTGGCATAGGGTTCTAATCTATTTTGTGATTTAATTGTAATGGAAAGTGTTTAGATGTGACATCCAACCATAGGAAACAGAGTGTGTGTCTGTGACAGCTGTGCTCGGGGCAGTACTCCGTGCCAAACATCGGTGCCCTGGGTCAATTATGACCGAATCTGCCACTGACTAGAGGGAAGGATAATACTCAATGTAATGTTTTTTAACAATGTGTAACAATGTGGTTAACGATTTAACGGACTTGGTTCTATTGATTTTTGACTGGACGGAGGCCGATCTGAATGTGAGCTTGCAGTCAATTGTAAAGAGCAGGGTTTAAGCTGACTAAATGATTGGAGACGTCTTGCATACTGTGCATCACCAGAGAGAAGTCTGTAATTTCACTGGAAAATTAAGGTCATACATACATTCAAACATGAATGAATGAATAAAACACATGCACAGATGAATTGTTCATAAGAAGATCAATAACATGCATTTAGAAAAGAGATTTTCCATTTCATGCCGACTTTAGGACAAACAGCATCAATTATTATTCTAAACACAGAATAATATAAGAAAGACACAATTGTATGACGTGACAATATGTCCCAAAGCTTGCGTACTCTTCTACTGCACACTCAAAAGTGTGTACTTTTTCTTCACCAAAAAAGTACATACTTTAAGGGCGTAGTATAAGTAGGCACATTGGGACGCAGCATGAGTCTAAATACGAAAATTAACTTAATACTGGCAGGCGGCAGCTTATGATGTCACAGCTGGTGCGACCGAGAGTATAAAAGGGCACCTGTAAGATACGTCATCCACTTCTTGTCTGAAGGAGATGTGCAGGAAATCTTGAAGTATGGCAAGGGGATGCAGCATCTCGTTTCCCCTTCACAGGGAAACATGGTTACATACGTAACCTGAGACGTTCCCTTGCGAATGGGAACTCTATGCTGTGTCCCCTAGAGGACGCTATGGGGAACGGTACACACACACACCGACATGCTGTATACATACACCGACATGGCCCGCGAAGCTCTGCAGAGTGCAGACCTAAATACAACACATCTCAAATAAAAGGCGGCCTAGCAACACTCCATACTACCTAGCAAATACCTAGCCGAGCTTTAGGAGAGGACGCCTCAGCATGACGACTCTCTAAAATTGAGATGAGGCCTAACTATGCCCCACACTCAGGACATCTTGTAGGGAGGCCTACAACTCACAGATGCCTCAATGAAAATAACTCTCTGTAGCGAGAGGAGGCCTGACAATGCTCACAGTAGATGGCCGAGCTCTAGGAGTGGAGGCCTCAACATGGCAACTCTCTAAAATGAGAGGAGGCCTATCTACGCTCCATGCTCAGAACATCCTGTAAGGGGGCTCACAGAGAGCCTACAACCACAGATGCTGTCCTAGCGGAATTCTGGCGAGCAGAGGCCTCAATGAAGACAACTCTCTGTAGCGAGAGGAGGCCTGACGACGCTCACAGTAGATGACCGAGTTCTAGGAGTGGAGGCCTCACATGACGACTCTCAAATGAGAGGAGGCCTAACTATGCCCCACACTCAGGACATCTTGTAAGGAGGCTCACAAAGAGCCTACAACTCACAGATGCTGTTCTAGCGGAGTTCTGGTGAGCAGAGGCCTCAATGAAGATTGCTCTCTGTAGTGAGTGGAGACCTGACGGCGCTCACAGTAGATGGCCGAGCTCTAGGAGCAGAGGCCTCAGCAAGACGACTCTCGAAAATAAGAGGGGGCCTTCGACGCCCCACACTCAGGACATCTTGTAATGAGGCTCACATAGAGCCTACAACTCACAGATGCTGTCCTAGCAGAGCTCTGGCGAGTGGAGGCCTCAATGAAGATAACACTTTGTAGCGAGAGGAGACCTGACGACACTTGCAGTAGATGGCTGAGCTCTAGGAGCAGAGGTCTCAGTATGACGACTCTAAAATGAGAGGAAGCCTAACTACACCCCACACTGTAATGAGGCTCACATAGAGCTACAACTCACAGATGCTGTCCTAGCAGAGCTCTGGCGAGTGGAGGCCTCAATGAAGATAACTCTTAGATTGCTCTCTGTAGTGAGTGGAGACCTGACGACGCTCACAGTAGATGGCCGAGCTCTAGGAGCAGAGGCTTCAGCAAGACGACTCTCGAAAATAAGAGGGTGCCTAACTACACCCCACACTCAGGACATTTTGTAAGGAGGCTCACAGAGAGCCTACAACTCACAGATGCTGTCCCAGCGGAGTTCTGGCGAACAGAGGCCTCAATGAAGATAACTCTCTGTAGCGAGAGGAGACCTGACGACGCTTGCAGTAGATGACCGAGCTCTAAGAGTGGAGGCCTCAGCATGACGACTCTCAAATGAGAGGAGGCCTAACTATGCCCTACACTCAGGACATCTTGTAAGGAGGCTCACAGAGAGCCTACAACTCACAGATGCTGTCCCAGCGGAGTTCTGGTGAGCAGAGGCCTCAATGTAGATTGCTCTCTGTAGTGAGTGGAGACCTGACGACGCTCACAGTAGATGGCCGAGCTCTAGGAGCAGAGGCTTCAATGAAGATAACGCTCTGTAGCGAGAGGAGACCTGACGACACTTGCAGTAGATGGCCGAGCTCTAGGAGCGGAGGCCTCAGTATGACGACTCTAAAATGAGAGGAAGCCTAACTACACCCCACACTCAGGACATTTTGTAAGGAGGCTCACAGAGAGCCTACAACTCACAGATGCTGTCCTAGCGGAAATCTGGCATGGAGCTCCAATCCCTCTGCTAAATTAATATATACATCTAAACTTTTCCATAGCCAAATGACTATTCATCATTTAATTCCTCAGAAAATCGCTACAAGTGCCTTAAACTCCTTTGAGAGCCGAACGCACTCATGCAAACACTAACTACTATCCCTCAGGAGAGAGCAGAAAGGAAAAAGTTATCTCTTGTAGTCAGTCTCGCGAATACATCATACCTAGCACATCCAGCTTGCTCGTAGAAAAGACAGCATTCCACCCAAAAGCGCGTCCCACATCCCTCGAGAATAGGAATGGCGTGAACGGAGGTTTCATTGAGAAATCCTTTCAATGCATGCATTCTGCTCCCTAAGGAGCTAAACACACTTGCTCCTATTTTACTCATGTACAAACAAATGGTCTCCTGAAGACAAGAAATATTACGTATTTTACAGGTGCCCTTTCATACTCTCGGCCGGACCAGTTGTGACATCATAGGCTGCCGCCTGCCAATATCAAGTTCATTGTTGTGTTTAGACTCATGCTTCAAACACCGGTCAGCTGGAGGCATTCCCCATAGCGCCCTCTAGGGGATGCAGTGTAGCCAACATGGAAACTCTGCTTTTCGATTGGGTTCATGTCAGGTGAATTTGGAGGCCAAGGCATTAACAGAAATTCACCATCATGTTCCTCAAACGACTCCTTGACGATTCTGGCAGTGTGGCATGGTGCATTATCCTGTTTGTAATGGCTATCACCAGCAGGGAACACAGTTGCCATGAATGGGTGCACTTGGTCCGCAACAATGTTGAGATACCTGACAGCTGTCAGGGATTGTGCTATTGGGATAATGGGGTCTAAAGTGTCCCAAGAAAACATTGCCTATAGCATAACACCGCCGCTGCTGGCCTGTGTGCACCCTACGATGCATCCAGGTGCCATAGCCTAGTAATCAGCATATCCGCGCTTGGCCGTCAATGTGATCCACCAGAAATCTTGATTCGTCAGACCAGGCCACTTACTTCCATCATCCACGGTCCAATCTCAATGATCTTAGCCCCATTTCATGAGTTGTTGGCAATAGCGTGCAGTTAGCATGGGTACCAAGCTGGGTCGTCGGCTACACAGGCCCATACGCAGAAAGCTGCGATGAACTGTGTGCTGTGACACATTGACTTGGTCATCACTGTTGTAGCTGCTGATGATTTGTCGCACTCTCTGGTCACTGTGAACAAGGTGCTACAGTCTCTGGTCCCCTCTGGCATCAAACAGCTGCGGACGACACACGGCTGGATGGTGGTTCATCGTTTGGGCATCTGTGCACCACTTTTGATGCATACTCACTACAATGGCATGTGAACAACCCACAAGGTGTACCGTTTCCGAGATCAATGTTCCGAGGTGCCGTGCCATCACAATTTGTCCTTTATCAAAGTCTGATAAATCGTCAGCTTTTCCCATTATGACACCAAACACTCTACTGACTGAAAACCGGTCCTCGGGTGGTATATATACTGCTCTGTGAATTGCATCTGCGGCACTATTTGGTTGCCAGTTGCGCTCATTGCTCTAGGCTGGGGGTGGTCATAATGTAATGGCTCATCAGTGTTCAAATGATCAAATTGTAATAATATTTCTCAATATTAACGTATTTACTGTATTTTTTATCAAATAAATGCAGCCTTGGTGAGTATAAGTGACTTTTCAAAAACATTAAACAATCTAACAAACCCCATACTTTTGAACAACAGTGTATTTAAACAGCAATACATGTATATATTAACAAGACAATTTACAAAATTGAACTTCATGTAGACCCCTGGTTTAAAACAATGAGTCTGAACTGAAAACTCCAAATAGGAGGCTTCACATCTGGTGAAAAATTATCCTGCGAGATATCTACACAAGAAACAATGGCAGACAAACCTGACATTGTAATCATAGAGGAGCTGAAAATGTCATGTGTGATGACAGCTGTTACTGCTTTAAGGTTCTTGTGTATCGTTTAATCAAAACAAAATCCCTAGAACAGGAATTCAGAAAACAGAAAGTTCCATTTCATATTTGTCAGACACTGACATTTAAATTCAGACAATTCAGATTAAAGAAAACAAAAGTCTGACACCTCTGATTTAGAATAGTCAGAAATCTGAAGCGAACCATTTTACTCTATTTCTCTTTGCCTTTGTATGTTTGATGAGGTTACAGTAGAAACAACTGAGCAAAAGCACACATTCCCAACTGCCTTATTGTAAACATACATTTCACACAAACTTTTTATTAGGCTCACAAACAGCAATTTCAGTCAGAAGCATTATGTGAGTAAAGCAACTGAAAAGTCACAGTATTAAGAGACTGGGCAAAGCCTACTGCTGTGCAAAAAATTCCTGGGGTCATTGTCTACTTCATTGAGTACACACACTGAGTGTATTAGTCTCAGCATACATTACAAGGTTCAATAAATAGACTAATGTAAGGAGAACAAAGAAGCATTTTGAATTTAAATGATTAAAATATGTAGAATTACACAATGATCAGACATGCAGGGACACCAGAGATGATGTTTACATGGTCCTTAATGTGATCGTCCGTGTGTGTGTGTGTGTGTGTGTGTGTGTGTGATTTAATTGTTAACAAATAAAGGCACATCTTATCTGCTGTCTGCTATGTAATCTTGCTTTTCTCATTTAAGGAATGTGAAAAAGGCAAAGGAAGAGATAAAGAGAGAAAAAATAAAAGTGAATTGGAGAGAGAGGATTAAATCTTACAAAAAATCATTTGAATTGCCTATTATACTAGTGATGATCACCCTCGACACTCTAAAGTGCTGATTATCATTAGATTGTCAGAATAGAGACATCAAAATGACAATCCAGAAGTATGAAATGAATGGCAAGGACAAAATTAGTGACAGTTTGGGGGAAACAAACAATAACAACAGCTTAATCCAGAGGAGGGAAGCAATATTCCAGACCAGCCACTGGGATCTTATGTCCAGCTCAGCACAACAACCGTGAGAAAAATTTATAAGAGAACCCTTCAGAATGATCTGTATTCTAGACAATTACTTAAATAAGACAGAAAAACATGTAATAAATATATTTAATAAATATAATTCACTAAGAAAATATTTAATTTGATGTAATTTGTGCTATCATGTTTAGCTAATAAACTACTAAATCAAAATTATTTATTTATTATGATTCATTATGGTTCATAAGCTCAGTAATTACAAGCCATTCAGACAATCCCACACCACCTATGGAACATTACAGCTGTAAGAATGTTTCTGGTGATATTTTTACCTCTTAAAAGGATTAGTTCTCCAAATGAAAATTTGCTGAAAATTTACTCACCATCAGGCCATCTAGGATGTGTGATTCTCTGCAGTGAATGGGTGCTGTCAGATTGAGAGCCCAAACAGCTGATAAAAACATCACAATAATTAATTTAATTTAATTTAATTTAATTTAATTTAATTTAATTTAATTTAATTTAATTTAATTCAATTTAATTTAATTTAATTTAATTTAATTAAATTTAATTAAATTAAATTTAATTTATTAGGGTTTGCATTTAGAATTTAGTATTGGAATTTCACAAGTACTGGAAGATTGTAATTAGAAAAATGTTTATGGAATGGTAATGTGTAGGACCTGACATATGAGTTCACAGTCTGACATATTCATTTATATTTGCATTTAGAGACCTGGAGAAACAGAGGCAGAGATTAAACTTGTCATTTGTTTTCAATGTTTATTCAAGGCTTTGTGGTTTTAAATTTGTCCTGACAGCCGTAAGTTTCTTTTTTGTACTGGTGTAGTAGGTGAGCATTTGAAAATTGAATGATATAAAATAGATTATCTGTGGTAGTGTATTCCTTCACTCTTATCCAACCATAATGCAGCCTTTGTTTTAAAGATCTCTAACAAACTGTCATTTGTTGTTTCCATGTGCCAGTGTTTGCATACAATTTCCACCACACCACTGCCTCCAATTTGCTGACCGTGTGTAGGCTACTCGTACCTGCTGTCTTCTTCCGACGAAATCTGACGTTTGAGCAAAAATCTGTCAAGCCCAAACATAATCACTAAATAACAAGCACATTTTTGGGGCAGAAATCTCCCTTGTGGACAAGTAGCCAGTACTGCAACATGATTCTCCATCAGGGAACTTGCGCTGCATCAGAAACGCTTTAGGAACTCCTCTGCGCAGGAGCGTGTCTAAAGGGGTGACTCCGGCCCCCCACAAAATATGCTTTATTATATTTATTATATGCTAATTATAGGCCTATATATATATATATATATATATATATA
>NW_015644367.1:310451-314048 GCF_001515625.1 Sinocyclocheilus rhinocerous
GCCAGGATTTCTATATTGCCTAAAATATCCAGGTTTTGGCTGTTAGCACTTTGCAGATCGATCGTTGTATGACATTATTTCACGAGAGCTATAGAGAGAAAAGCAGACGGCTCCTTATGCTTTCAAATCGCTCTCGTGGTACTTTGGTGTCATACTACGATCGGTGCGCAGCTTCAAGTCAAACGAACGAACAAACACATGCGCGTATATTTGCATCGCTTTGATCGTTCTCACCTTCTCAAGCATGATGCGCCACGATTGGTCGATTATGTACAATACCTGCATGTTATTGGTCAAACTGTTTTGGATGTTTTAGGCAATATAAAAATCATGGCCATGACGTGTCCCGTATAAATGGCACATATGGCCACCCTACCCCTGTGCCACCCCATAAAAAAAAAATCCTAGAATCGCCCCTGCCTCTGCGTGACCGTGTTCTGAAGCATTTGTGAAATCAGTCCAATGGAAGCTTAAAAGTGCATCCGAAACAAACAGCGTTAGCTTCTGTTTCTTCAGCAAGTGCTCTGTGTGTGTCAGTCTAAAATATCTGTTGTTTGTCAGTGACAGTGTGCAATCACAACAATATATGGCGAGCAAGAAAATCAGTCAGCACTTTAAAACTTGTGTTCTTCCCTGCCCGCGCTAAACATTACGGGTGTGGATAAACACGATCGTTGCGTTGTTTGTTTGGGAGTTGAGCACGCACAGTCAGCTCTCGAGGGGGCTGATTGTGTGCATCATGCTCCCACTGCGAACGCTTCGCACACTTCGAGGAGCATGTCCATGTTTACGGTCCTTGCGGTTCCGGTCCCGTTGTTGCTGAGGCACGCCGGCGATTGAGATCGTGGGGACCGCATATGAATCTAGCAGATGACTTGGAGATGGGCCTCGCCCTTTCTCCACCTTCACCTCCTGGGTCTAGCACTCTCTCTCAGGGTTCGGAAGCCCACGCTTCGGTCTCTTCCCCCTCCAAGTGAGAGCTTGATGCTGCAGCTATCTTCCTCTGAGGAGGTTGATGTTGTTAGCATTAATACAGAAGAGATTGAGGACTCGCCATCTCAGTCTCTTGCTTATGAGCAGACTGCATTTTAGATCTCCCTGCCCTCTCTTCATCATGGGTGGGGATACACGTGATTTATGTGTGGTTTGTTTGGGAGCGGAGTATGCACAGTCAGCTCTTGAGGGGGCTGGCTATATTCATTCATAAAATGTCCCGATGTGTACAAGTTTACACTATCTGGAATGTTTAGCTCTGCTCCCATTGGCGTTTATTCTCGAGGGAAGAAAGTTTTATGCAATATAGAAAGTAACACGTGCATCACAGGTCTGCAACAAAATAATGCTGGGGGAAACTGAGCAGATGGGAGGTTCCCTTTCTCTCTCTCTCTTTCCTCCGAATGCGTGTAAATGTATTAATGTATTTGCAAGCCATTATTCACGATTCTTTTAAATTGCATATATTATTATAATATTCAGATTTATGTCCAGACCATGTTTCACTTGTCTGGTTGTTTGGCTCATTTAATTCTGAGGAAATAAATGATTAAATATTCATCTGGCTTTGAGAAGTTTAGATGTCTATTTTAATTTAGCAGGGCTATGGGGTGATGGCTAAGGTTGGACAGACGCTTGTGAGGTATCTGTCCCCAATACAGCATCGTCCCTGAAGGCCCTGATATTACCCACCAAGCGGCTTTGGTAGATAAAGCCAACACGGCGTACCCAAATCTCAGGGGCTGCCGGGTCGGGAGCAGCTCCTGCCGTGGACCAGCTCATCATATTGGCGCAGCAGGAAGACCTGATTCCAGTGGCATCAGACTTCTGAGGGCAGGTCCCTCTGAGTACGATAGGGGATATATTCACACGTTATATAAACGAAAATGATGGTGTATAAAATTGATTTTAAAATAGAAAATTAGACGACAAAGAATTAACTTGGCGGAGCTCAAACTCCAATTTAGCAGGGCTATGGGGTGATGGCTAAGGTTGGACAGACGCTTGTGAGGTATCTGTCCCCAATACAGCATCGTCCCTGAAGGCCCTGATATTACCCACCAAGCGGCTTTGGTAGATAAAGCCAACACGGCGTACCCAAATCTCAGGGGCTGCCGGGTCGGGAGCAGCTCCTGCCATGGACCAGCTCATCATATTGGCGCAGCAGGAAGACCTGATTCCAGTGGCATCAGACTTCTGAGGGCAGGTCCCTCTGAGGAAGAGCGGTTCACACCTCATTATACGGTGCCCGTCTCTCCCCAGTGCCCTCAGGAGGTGGGTCTGATATCCCCGCCACCTTTGGTGCTTCTGGGCACAGCGGTCTCCAGCGACTGCAGTTCTCAGTGTCTGCCCGGAAACGTGGCAGCACTGGGAGGCTCGGATCCTCTGAGGAGGTTATCAAGCGTCCAGTTAGGTTTGTCCCTGCCGTCATCTGCTTCAGGGCATTGGGCAGTGTGGAACCTTCTGCCAAATGTGTCTCAATGGGTCCTGCAGGTGGTTCCATGGAAGGATGGGGGTTGCATCCGATTCTAGGTCTGTGCAGACTGAATTGTTCTGTCAAAACTTTCACATTCAAGATGCAGAAACAGGTTGTGACTCAGATCAGATCCGAAGATTGGTTTGTCACCATAGAGGATGCATTCATCCATGTATCCATCCTTCCACAAAACAGAAGTTCCTGAGGTTTGCTTTTGGGGGCAAAGCATTCCAATATTTGGGTTCTTCCTTTCGGCCTAGCCTTTCACCCTGGCACTACAATTCTGCCTCCTTCGCGACTCCAGGGCATCCACGTATTGAATTACATCAACAATTGGTTGATATTAGCTCAGTCAGAGCAGATGGCGGTTCGGCATTGAGATCGGCATTCTCGCTCACATGAAAAAGCTCGGGTTAAGGCGGAACACCAAGAAGAGTGTGCTTTCTCCAGTACAGAGAACCACTTTTCTCTGTGTTGTATGGGTTTCAACAATGATGCAGGCATATTTGTCTACTGCTTGTGTTATTTGATTCCCACAGCTATGAGGCTAGGCCAGTCACTCACTGTAATACAGTTTTCCCCGAGGGGCAACCCGCTTTGCATTATCAAAGTCACACGGTGATGCTTATGTGCTTTAGACATGTGGAGGAAGCCTTGGTTCCTGTCACAAGGCCCAGTGTTGGGGGCTCCTTGTCGTCACATAACGCTAAAGACGGACGCCTCCCTCATGGGCTGGGCTGGGCAATGGTCATGAGTGGCCACTCTGCCCAGGGTCTGTGGGAAGGCCACCATCTCGCGTGGCACATAAATTGCCTGGAGATGCTGGCCATGTTTCATGCATTGAAACATTTCCCTCCAGACCTGAGGTGCCATCATGTGCTTGTTCGCACAGACAACACATCGGTGGTCTCCTACATCAACTGGCAGGTGGTCTGCGCTTGCGCCCACTATACAAGTTGGCACACCAGATCCTCCTGTGGGCTCAGGGGAAACTCCTCTCACTCAGAGCAGTTTACATCCCTGGGCACCTGAATCAGGGAGCAGACATCCTGTCTAGACAGGGGCTGAGGCCTGGGGAATGGAGGCTCCACCCTTATGTGGTGGAGCAGGCCGTGGATCTGTGTGCA
>NW_015644367.1:317102-323693 GCF_001515625.1 Sinocyclocheilus rhinocerous
TACGATAGGGGATATATTCACACGTTATATAAACGAAAATGATGGTGTATAAAATTGATTTTAAAATAGAAAATTAGACGACAAAGAATTAACTTGGCGGAGCTCAAACTCCAATTTAGCAGGGCTATGGGGTGATGGCTAAGGTTGGACAGACGCTTGTGAGGTATCTGTCCCCAATACAGCATCGTCCCTGAAGGCCCTGATATTACCCACCAAGCGGCTTTGGTAGATAAAGCCAACACGGCGTACCCAAATCTCAGGGGCTGCCGGGTCGGGAGCAGCTCCTGCCATGGACCAGCTCATCATATTGGCGCAGCAGGAAGACCTGATTCCAGTGGCATCAGACTTCTGAGGGCAGGTCCCTCTGAGGAAGAGCGGTTCACACCTCATTATACGGTGCCCGTCTCTCCCCAGTGCCCTCAGGAGGTGGGTCTGATATCCCCGCCACCTTTGGTGCTTCTGGGCACAGCGGTCTCCAGCGACTGCAGTTCTCAGTGTCTGCCCGGAAACGTGGCAGCACTGGGAGGCTCGGATCCTCTGAGGAGGTTATCAAGCGTCCAGTTAGGTTTGTCCCTGCCGGTCATCTGCTTCAGGGCATTGGGCAGTGTGGAACCTTCTGCCAAATGTGTCTCAATGGGTCCTGCAGGTGGTTCCATGGAAGGATGGGTTTGCATCCGATTCTAGGTCTGTGCAGACTGAATTGTTCTGTCAAAACTTTCACATTCAAGATGCAGAAACAGGTTGTGACTCAGATCAGATCTGAAGATTGGTTTGTCACCATAGAGGATGCATTCATCCATGTATCCATCCTTCCACAAAACAGAAGTTCCTGAGGTTTGCTTTTGGGGGCAAAGCATTCCAATATTTGGGTTCTTCCTTTCGGCCTAGCCTTTCACCCTGGCACTACAATTCTGCCTCCTTCGCGACTCCAGGGCATCCACGTATTGAATTACATCAACAATTGGTTGATATTAGCTCAGTCAGAGCAGATGGCGGTTCGGCATTGAGATCGGCATTCTCGCTCACATGAAAAAGCTCGGGTTAAGGCGGAACACCAAGAAGAGTGTGCTTTCTCCAGTACAGAGAACCACTTTTCTCTGTGTTGTATGGGTTTCAACAATGATGCAGGCATATTTGTCTACTGCTTGTGTTATTTGATTCCCACAGCTATGAGGCTAGGCCAGTCACTCACTGTAATACAGTTTTCCCCGAGGGGCAACCCGCTTTGCATTATCAAAGTCACACGGTGATGCTTATGTGCTTTAGACATGTGGAGGAAGCCTTGGTTCCTGTCACAAGGCCCAGTGTTGGGGGCTCCTTGTCGTCACATAACGCTAAAGACGGACGCCTCCCTCATGGGCTGGGCTGGGCAATGGTCATGAGTGGCCACTCTGCCCAGGGTCTGTGGGAAGGCCACCATCTCGCGTGGCACATAAATTGCCTGGAGATGCTGGCCATGTTTCATGCATTGAAACATTTCCCTCCAGACCTGAGGTGCCATCATGTGCTTGTTCGCACAGACAACACATCGGTGGTCTCCTACATCAACTGGCAGGTGGTCTGCGCTTGCGCCCACTATACAAGTTGGCACACCAGATCCTCCTGTGGGCTCAGGGGAAACTCCTCTCACTCAGAGCAGTTTACATCTCTGGGCACCTGAATCAGGGAGCAGACATCCTGTCTAGACAGGGGCTGAGGCCTGGGGAATGGAGGCTCCACCCTTATGTGGTGGAGCAGGCCGTGGATCTGTGTGCAAGTTGAGACTTCACACTATCCATTCTGGTTCTCCCTCTCACATCCAGCTCCTCTCAGACTAGATAATATGGTACAGGCATGGTTGAGGCTGTGTCTGTAAGCCTTTTCCCCGATTGCTCTGCTCCCAGGAGTTCTGGAGAGAGTCCGCCGGAACGGGGTTCGTCTATTTCTAGTAGCCCCGTTCTGGCCGGCCCGAGATTGGCTCTCGGATCTAGTGTCCCTCCTCGATGGCTCTCCCTGGGAGATTCCAATCAGGAGGAACCCTCTGACTTGGTCAGGAGATGTGTCGGCCTCTTGAATTGGGCCGAGTATACGGGGAACAGCGGTTATTTTGTACGCACTCCAGTCCACAATTCATTCAATATTTGATTTTGTTTATTAAACGCAATCGTTTGTTTTCAAAAGCATTTCTAAATTCAGTTCTTATTTCCAACAAACGAAAAAACAAGCCAAAATAACGAAGTGGTCAAAAAACTGTGAGCTACCACCATGCCCGATATCCAAACACAATCTATCCCAACTTCCTATTCCCCGCCCTTATATGGTGATGCATATACATCACTAAAAGCCGACAAGTGGACAATACTCAAACAAAAAATTCTTAAATACAAATATAAATGTACAAATAATAATAATAAACAAATGTAAATCATCAAATAAATGGCTGCAACAGGAGATGGAATTGTTCATCCCCACCTGGAATTATGGGTTTGGCCCTTGAGGGGGCCCAACTCGTAGACTCCGGTCTCTCAACTGAGGTTGTTGAGACTCCACTCCAGAGCTCCCTCCACGAGGAAACTGTACTCCTTGAAGTGGGTTGTGTTCACTTCATGGTGCAGAAATTGTTAGCTGGTCCCAGTTAACTGGCCGGTTGATTTAGTTCTGGAGTTCCTGCAGGGACAGTTATCCACTGGTTTGACCCCCTCCACCTTAAGGGTGAATGTGGTGACCATAGCTGCTTACCACGCCCCTTTGGGTGGTCAGTCATTGGGAAGAAACTATAATGTTTCCTTCGTGGAGCTTTGAGGCCAGGAGAAGTATGGTGGCTTCTAAAGCCTTTTCTCAGGGTTTTCCCTTGCAAGATGTGTGTGATGCAGAGGGCTGGTCATTTCCGCTTACATTTGTTAGATTTTACAATACAGATTTGAGTACCACTCCAGATTCTCAGGTGCTTCTGTCTTAACTGTGATCACCATGATCTAGACAGGCATTTGTCAGCATGGCAGAGTGGGTATTGCGGTTCCCAAAGCGTTTCTGACACAGCGCAAGCTCCCTGAAGGGGAACGGCTGTAGGTTACATATGTAACCATGGTCTTGTGAGGGGAATGAGATGCTGCGTCTCCCTGCCATACTTCCTGAATCCCTGTGTGCAGCTTGCTTCGACCTATCAGAAGCTAACGCTGTTTGTTTCAAATGCACTTTTAAGCTTTTTCTGGACGCCTCGGCATTCCATTGGACTGATTTCACACTTATTAAAAGTGACTTATTTGTTGAATTGTTTTTTTGAGTCATGAGTTTATTAGCAGAAAAAAATTATTAGTATGTAAATGATCTCTGAAGAACATTTACATACTAATCATTATAAAATATATCACTAAAAGATCATCTCTGAGGATCATTTCTTTATAATGTTCTGGGCATTATGGAAAGCATGTGGACGGCATAAAAAAGGCCTCTTTTGATTGGTCACACTTTAGTGATGTATTTAACCATAAATTTAATGGATCTTGACAATATCATGGTGCTGCATTCTTTCTATGAGAAACGGTCTTTAAAATGGGAATATGTTCCTGACCAATCAGTATACATTTATGACAGACTGGGGTTATCATATTATTCCTAAGTATTATTTCTGCACTATAGAAGTGTATTTTACTTAGTTATGATTCATATTCGAATATCTTCAGTACTTCATCTGCACAAAACACATAAACCGTATGATAATGAATGTACATGGCATACATAAAATATTTTGTTTGTTCAAAATATAACTTGCTCCAAAGCAAAAGGTAATCATACAGGAAGGCAGAAGTCATGCTCATGTAGCCAGTTTATTGGGTGATTTATGTTTTGGAGTGAAATATGAATGCACTGTTTGTTGCCTAACTAACCCCTTAGTACAGAGAGACTTTGTAAGGCATGTTAAAAGATGCAACTTTATTTTTTAATTCTACATTGATTAACACGTTAACACACTTTGACTGGCTTAAATTTTTGTCAAAAAATTATAAATAATAAATTAATATTTTTCTTATTTCTTCACATGTCGTTATGATGTGTGATAATTCTCAATCAATTAAATCAGTAAGATATTTAATATTCATTCAGTGCTCTACACTTGTCAATGCACTAAATAACCACACTTTTTTTTTTTTCAGATATGAACAAAAGGCCGAAGTTCAGACAGGCCAGCTGAGACATCATCTATTTCGAAAATGAATGACAGGTTTTCTAAATTGGCAAGCTTTGTGAAATGACTTGTCCAGGAAGACAAAAGCTGCAAAAAAAAATACTGGTGGAATGCACTCCAAATCTGAAAGACAGCATGAATATGTTGGGGGAAAAAAGAATATACAGTATGTATATACTGTATATATACTCAAGTTTCTTTTCATTTTTACAATCAGAGGTGATGATCATAGGTGTGGATGAAAGGATTTAATCTGCGCCTTTTTTGTAGATCTTGCCTTTAGTTCTCCAATTTCTCTGCAAAATAACACCTATGAGAAAAAAAGTGTATGACTAATTTTGTTTTCCTCTAATGGATATTTATGAAAGACTTACTTTAGGGGATATATCACATCACATTCACTTTTGTTTCACTAGTGGGTTGACGAATTGGCCATCTGAAGAAATGACGTGCTGTCAGATTTCACTACAGTGGCTCATGAATTTTGCTCCAGGACACTTGTTTCTCCTCATCCACTCGTAAAGGAGTGAAATTACCTCAATCAATCATGTCAGGGGCCCGACTGAGACCAGACTTCATTAGGTCAGCAGCTTGGACACCAATCATACTTATTTGTTATTTCCATTAGCTTCTTTTTTGGCTTTTCTCCTCATCCAGACCTGTAAACCGCACAGCTCCTGATGCATTGCAGTGATGGTCTCATTGGTAATTAAAGTGGAAATAAACAAGAGGCATGTGTCTGAAGTCATGTGTGTCAGTCAATATGTATTTCTTCATGGAAGCTTCGGTTAGACTGTGCAGAAGTAAGGGATGCTACTGAATGCCAGCAGGTAGCCAGCCAATTGGATATTACACTCACAAAATTATGCCAATGGCCAATTCACATTTAAGTACAGCATACACCCTAAAACCTGTAATACACACCCTATGAGAAAATCTCCAATGAGCCAGCAATTTTCACAGTGATGGTGTTTTCTTCCATATTTTTAGTCTGCGTTCCACCTCTCATCATCGCCCTCTTTCCATCTCTCTCTGTCTCCCTGCGTTTCTCTCTCCATTCTGTTCTCTCTGCTGGTCCCAGCATGAGTCTTGGCCTGGGTGTGTTTTTGCTGCTCTCCTTCCCGACAGCGTGACAGCGGGAAACTGACTATCATTTTCCTCCTCAGCAAACAATTTCCCAGCCCATACCAAGCCCTGCCAGCTAAACTCTATGGGTGCTCTCATCTTTACCTTTAAAGACCCCATAAAACTGCAGTTTTCTGTCTTGTGTCTTGAGGGGCATTTAATTTTTTATTTTTTTTAAATAGCAAGTAGCCTTAACATTTCCATTCTTGAAAGCATTTTAGAATGTAAGATGAGTCATGGATATTTTGGGCCTGTATTTCCCTGAAGATAAAGACTTTTAAAATACATCGAATTTTAAATTAAATGTATATGTGATAAAAGTTATGTTTCAACACCAACCTGAAATGTCACAAAGTTGGGTCACACACAAGAATCAATGAGGTTTGAACATTGACGTTAGCACGTTTGAGGTTTATGTCACTATATTTGATGCATACTGTATGCATTGATCAGTATTTTGATTTGAGTAAATAAAGGCATACATTTTTCTTCTTCATTATACAAAGTATGGATTAATTTCACACAACATTTGAGTGCTGTTTGAAGCTTGAAAGTTTTGAGTCCCAATGACTTTAAGAATATTGATAAAAGCAGCTGAATCATTCTTCAAATATATCCTTGTGAGTCACAGAAGAAAAAAAGTCATACATTTACATTTATGCATTTGGCAGA
This sequence comes from Sinocyclocheilus rhinocerous, assembly GCF_001515625.1. Taxonomy (NCBI): domain Eukaryota; kingdom Metazoa; phylum Chordata; class Actinopteri; order Cypriniformes; family Cyprinidae; genus Sinocyclocheilus; species Sinocyclocheilus rhinocerous. Next base: position 323,065 of record NW_015644367.1, read on the forward strand.
CACTTTTGTCTGACTTGCATTACATGTTTTATTAGTTCTTGCTTTCCCTGGGAATCAAACCCATGATGAAGCCAACTGCTAGCACCATGCTCTACTGTTGTCATGGACAGGGTGTTCCAGAGATCAGGCAGGACGACGAAGAAAAGGATATTTAATTATATGACAACAGGAGATCCAGACAGGGTAGACATCAACACACAGGGTAACATTCACAATAACCGACAAACTAGAATACAAGAGACAGGAACTAATATAGGGCAGATAACGAGGGGCAGACAGGTGAGCACAATGAGGTGATTAACTGATAATGAGAACAGGAACAACCAAATAAGGACACAGAGGGAGAAACCACAATCGACAGTCCACAGGGGTGTGACAGACCCCCTCTCGGAAGGCGCGTCCTCGTGCCATGGAGACAGAGGTAGGGACGGAGGGGGACTTAGGAGGAGGACAAAGGAGTGGATGTGGGATGGAGACAGGGGAAGGCAAAGGGCAACGGTGGGGGGAGCCATGGAGGAGGGATGGCTGCCGACTCCAGCGACCAACGGCGGTGGAGCAGGTGGAGGAGGAGCCCGAGGCGGAGACGGAGAGCCAACGAGCCAGGGGGATGCCGAGGATCCGGGGGGCCA
>NW_015644367.1:323762-329882 GCF_001515625.1 Sinocyclocheilus rhinocerous
GACAAACTAGAATACAAGAGACAGGAACTAATATAGGGCAGATAACGAGGGACAGACAGGTGAGCACAATGAGGTGATTAACTGATAATGAGAACAGGAACAACCAAATAAGGACACAGAGGGAGAAACCACAATCGACAGTCCACAGGGGTGTGACAACTGTTAGATACAGGAAGGCTTTGGATGCCATAAGGAATGCCATAAGATATCGTTTTTCGGGTCAACTATACCTTTAAATGGTTTGTGTGATGTAAACAAAATTGCGATCAATATCTCTAAGTTCAAAGAGTGCTGGGGTGCTTCAGGATAGTTCTGAAAACCCCCGCATTTCAGAAACATGTTCTTAAATGTGACTCATATATAATAAATACTTGCATGCACAGTTTTAAGGCAGTTTTTTTATCGCCTTTTTGATAACTTCATGACTTAACTGATGACATAACTACGACATTGCATGCTCGTAGTTTCTTTTTGTGCTTTAATATGAAATTATATACTGCGTGCACCGCTGCATTTGTGCGTGCAGTTGAAGAGCATGCGCTACGAGCGACTAGCGCCTGGCGCTGAGGCAAAGTTGGAGTGCACGTCTGAAAAGTCTCAACTTTGATGTGGTCGTAAAGATGTTCTGCGTCTAAAAAAAAGCAATTCTTGTCAAGAAAAAAGAGACAGAAGCAGCAGTTGTGAGTGGGGTGGCCAACCCTAGCTCTGCCCCTACGTTAAGTGTGTTAAATACTTGTAACGCGTTAAACTGAAAAGATTAATCGAATGCGTTAAAGTGCTAATTTTGACAGTGTATATACATGTATATATATATATATATTTATAAGTTGAAACAAGGTCAATGAAATGACTTTTGCCAGTGAAATGGCTAAATGACTTATCTTTAAGAGTTTCAAGCCTTAATTTTTCCACTTTTATGGAAAGTGCCTATTAGTGTCTCAGCTGCTCTCTCTTCCATACGACTGCAGACAATATACTGTATCTAGGTCATCTTATTCAGCTAATCAAAAGCAAGCAGTCATTTAACCTTTTGCGCCAGGCGTATGGTGGTTTCCAAGCAAACACGGCTTTGGTTTTTAATTTTAAATAACCTATCTCTGTCTTTATCTCCCAAGTAATTTCAGGCACAAATATGGGATTAGCCTTGCAAGGTCACTATGTTTGGTTTGATAATTGTAAATCTTGTTGTAATATTACTCACATCAGATTCAAATATTTCGTCTCTGCTCATAGCAGATACTTAAAGGTGTAAACAGACCAGACTCTTTTTACTTCTGATATATGAATTCATGGGCTTCTGTTTCTACAACATGCTTCTCCACTACCCCGAATATGAAAGTACCGAACTTGGCATGCAACCAAGTTTGGATTGTCAAATGAGGGCTAATGGGACTAATATAGCACCATTTTATCCCCCCACACAAGATAGCTTTTCCCACATGCCCCTGAGAAGATAAAGACTTGGCAGTGGATGCTCGCAGCCAAATGAATACAGGAGCTTGGGGAAATAGTGATGTTAATGAAACCATTTTGGACAAAATGGCATAAAGCCTCCTTATCGCCACTGAGCGAATAATGTGTTAGTGTGACTTTGCCCTCAGCGAGCAGGCTCTTTTGCTTTCTCTCCTGCAGATCAAAGTGTAGGATCCAGGAGACAAGCAGCTCTGCTGCATACAGAGCACTTGCTGGAGAGGGACGGAAGGCAGCAGCAAAATAAAAGGGAAGAAGAGATTACTTAGAGCACAGATAAATTAAGAGAATAGAGGATGTCCAATGCAACAGAAAACGTTATAGTTAAACCTCTGCAAATAAGAAATGATTTGGTTTGAAGTGCAGTGACTTTGTTTGTCCCGTTTCATTCTGCTTGTTTTGAAATATGTGTGATGTGATGAAGGCAGATGCTTACTGAAAAGAAGCTTTCTGTGCCAGACAGTGTAAAAGGGTTACAGTGAGCTAAAACAAGGATTTCTAACCTTTATTCATGCTAAGAACTCTTTGTTGACTCCCTGACACCTCATATTGTATAAACCCTGGCCTAAATGTATTTGTCATTGTGCTTATTGCATTGTAATATTAAAATATAATTTTATGTAAAGAGTTTTATATTTTTATAAATGCAATGTAAATATTATATAAGATATCAATATAATTTATTAAAAAAATTAAAATTAAAACAATTAAAAAAAAAATCTTAAGAAAACTAATATTTTATCCATCAAGAGAAAGCATAGTAAAATCACACACAAATATTTTTGCACCCTGTGTTTCAGTTAAAACTTAAAACTGCCTTGAGAAATCTCCTAAATTCTAGCTTTTGATTCACTTACTGTCAATACAACAGATTTTTTTTTCTTTTTTTTCTTCTTTTAACTTAAGTGACCATCAACTGGTAAATTGTTATGGTTTGCAATTTTCATATTATTTCAATTCATATATAAAATATATATATAAATATATATATAAAATAAAAAATATGGTTGGCCAGGCAAGGTCTGCCGATCAAAATGGTGAACTAATAATGAACTAACAATGCTTGAATTATTTGGACCCCCTATTGAAGACCTCTGAACAAACATTAAAGTAATTTCTTTAAAAAGAGTTTAAACAGTATATAGTGTAGAGTTTGTTTTCATTCTTATGACAATATATATATACAGTGGGTACGGATAGAAATAAAACTCCCTTAAATTTTTCACTCTTTGTTATATTGCAGCCATTTGCTAAAATCATTTAAGTTAATTTTTTTTCTCCCATCAACTGGTAAATTGTTATGGTTTGCAATTTTCATATTATTTCAATTCATATATAAAATATATATATAAATATATATATAAAATAAAAAATATGGTTGGCCAGGCAAGGTCTGCCGATCAAAATGGTGAACTAATAATGAACTAACAATGCTTGAATTATTTGGACCCCCTATTGAAGACCTCTGAACAAACATTAAAGTAATTTCTTTAAAAAGAGTTTAAACAGTATATAGTGTAGAGTTTGAATACTTTCCGTACCCACTGTATATATATATATTGCACAAATTTAAAAATACTTCTAATACTGATTCTATGTCATATGCTTCTTTGCGGCATAATGCTGGTTAAAGGTCATACTTGTAACACAGAGATGAACCTAAGAGCAAATTTACTGTGGGGCATGAATTATAGCATAATTTACCATCCTTTACTGATCTTTGAGGATAATCAGCATTCTCAGCAGCAGTAGGATTGGACAGTATCCATCTAGCACTGCAGAAGCATGCTGGCTGAAACAGAAGTTATATTGCAGCCAACTGAACTGTTAAAGGCAGGTTTTTCATGCACATATGGGATGATACAACTCCAAAACACTCTGGTCAGTTGAGAAACATTCAGCCAGATGGGCTGAGGGTGAGGTAGAGGTCATAAAGACACTAGAAAGTTTGGCTTTGCTCCACTTCTAGAGGGCGAAAGAATCTGCTCATCTTTTGACAGAAATAAAAGCTAATGTTTAAGACTTGAGAACTTGTTTGCCCGGAGAGAAGCACAGGACACAGATTCATATAAAGAGGATTGCAAAACCTGCTCTCACCATAAAGACAAAATATTGGACATCATCAAATTTTGATTCACCAGTAGCAACATTATCAAGTAATACAATATGTCATGCATATTGCAGACAGATATGAAGAATTGTTTTACATTGGCAGCATGAAAATAAATCATGATAAATCTCATACATTTCTATTTATTTTTAGCTTTAAGGGGTTAGTTTAGTTAGGGGTTAGTGCATATGAAAATATCTATCACTGTAATGCCAGGGCAGGTACATATGAGCCATTGACCTCCTCTAGGCCAGTAAGCTCTGTCCTCACGTCCTTACTGCTATCACTTGCTGGGTGTAATAGATAGAGGGGAAAAGATCTCACCTTAAAACAGCATCTCTTCTGACCCTGAGCTACTTCCTCATTGTTTTTATGTGGAGATTTACCATTTTCACAGCTGATATGATGTTGAAACATAGCACCTGAAATCCTACTGTCAGTATATGATCAGATTTTTTAACTAATTTACATAAATGTAAAGGGGTTTGCGTGCTTACTTCCTAGTAGGATTTTCCATTTGAGCAGCCAATGCATTGAAACTGCTAGAAGTTATGCTTTACTTTCAAATGTTACTGTTCATGTTAAATAAATACATAGAAACCCCTTAAACGATTGGTGAATTAAATGTTAGAATATGGGAGGTGCTCTTGTTAGTTGTCACATTTTTAGTTCTGTGAATATCTGCCTGTGCGGATTTATTTTGTAAAGTCAGTTTCTGCTCATAACTTGACTATATAAAATGTCTAGTTCATTAAACACAATAAATCATTTTGCCTCCTGTTGGGGCAATGGAAACCTGGCATTAAACAGCCTAGTGTGGCACAAATCTTGAAACAGCAAAAGTGTAAAATTTTGGGCCAACATGCAACGGCAACAATGGGAACATTCTGGACCAATCCCTCCCGATTAAACAGAGAAGGCACAGTTTCAGGGGCTTAAAGGAGAGAAGAAAGATCATGATTTTAAATCCAAATATCCTATACAGCCTTTCTTTATGCACTTCACTGAGGTTCATCCACGAGCCAGTCTTTCATAAAACATGAGAGCTGCTTTATGTCTCTGATCCCTGTATGTTTCAAGCTGTCAGGTAAGCTCAAAGGTTTCTCACAGCTGCACTCTTCTATATGAATTATTTTAAAGTTGGTATCCAAAAAGAATTAATCACAACGTTTTTTTTTTGTTTGTTTGTTTTAAAGTTATAAATAACATGGAAAATTAAACCAATAAAAATGACTGACAAACCAATTTGATCTTTTCAGCACTACAGTGTCATTGTACAGATAATCTTCATTTGACAAGGACTTAATTTAACACTGTCATGAGACATTCTTGGTTATTTAAAAGCTTCCTTGACTTGAGATATGTTTTATTAGTACTGAATTCACACATTTATCAACACATACCGGTCGGCTACTTTACTACAAACAAAACCAACCAGTTGGATTCAAACCGTTTGGATTTAAATTGTTTTGTAAATCATCTTTATGTTGCCAGTCATCTTTCATAAAACAAAATACACAATTGTTGCTTGACTGTGAAAAGAGATGCCTAGCTTTTATTTCTTGTTAGAAAAAAACAAAAACTTTATTAACTGGGGAAGTTAGGATGACTGCGCTAAATAATAACAACTGCACTGCCCTTTACACTTTGCATCTAGGGAGTTTTCAAGGCCTGTTTTATATCAATATGCTTTGTTTAATCTGGAGGAAAGCCAGATGGTGCCTCTCAATTAATATTTAATCAACACTCACTGAGCATTCACTGTTATCTATTTTGCTGAAGGAATTACAACTACATCCATGTGTGCAGCAGTAAGCAGGAGAAGAGACAGGATTACATTATACTGTTTAACCATCATGTCAGCTACAGCTTTAGCTTCTCTTGATTTTTTAACTGATAAGTGCAGATTGAATCCATACATCCATATTTGTGTACGTCTGTCTCTGATCCATGAATGAAGAATATGATTTCACAATGTACTAAATTGTACTGTAAGTTGTAAGTCAGTAATGAAAGCTGTCTGTATGCTGAAAGATTTGGTCATCCTATCATCTTCTTTCAACACAACAAAGAACACATATTAAATGTGAAGTTAATACTTTTTTTCTCCACTAGTGGAACTAAATGGAAGTGCAAAAGCAATGATAGTTTCCTAACACCAGGGACTTGCACAGACATTTTGAGGGGCAGGGGCTCAAGTGGAATAAAGGGCACCTCTCAAATAAACAAAACATTAAATATATTAGGGGTGTGCGATATTGGGAAAAAAAAAAATATCTCGATATTTTCTGGGATTTTATCGATAACGATAATTAGCCAACATTTTGTTGAGTGTGTTATTGTGCTGATATCTGATAAGGATAAGGTTGATAAGGACTACCGTGGACAGCTGACTCCTAATGTTTTTGATATTCTGCATATTCTGTGTGGTGATCAGTTCACAGCAGTGATAGAAATTAATATTTTCCAATAAGTTTAAATTAATTTTTACCTTTTATGGGCATTTTTACCTTTATAAAGCCATTTTTTCTAAAAGTGTG
>NW_015644367.1:330615-331396 GCF_001515625.1 Sinocyclocheilus rhinocerous
GTTTTATTTGTTTGACAGGGAAAGCTGTGCGCAAACAGAAACACACACGCACACGTATATACATTTATTCATTTATAAAAAAAAATACTCCCCAGAAAAAAAGGCTTTTTCTCTCGAGGAAGAAAATGGCAGGTGCTCAAGCCCCCTTTGATGTCTATAGCTGTGTCCCAAAGTTGAGTGTGCACACTTCGAAGGCCAGGTCTCCGAAGTGCACGAAGGACCCGCCGAAGTGCATGAAGGATGCTCTGCCTTAGCAGGATTTCCTAATTGCGACACTAGAGGTTCCTGATTAGCGCTCTGTCGCACAGCAACGGTGCGAGAGGAGAGCTGATGAGAGGACAATCCTGCCAGGATAGGTGGAGCCAGAATTGCTCATTTTTAAAAAAATATTGCAGAAAAAGAGAACATCAATGCGGAGATCTTGCTTAAGTCAAAACTGAAACCGAGCCGTTCATACAGAACGCATATTTCGCATATTTTTTCTAGAGTGACATCTATCACCATTGCACTCGCATCTCGCACAAAAGAGCTGCATGTTTAGAAAGCCATGTAAAGTTAATGCAAGTTTAACTTTGAAAAAAAAAAAACATTGTAAAAAAAATTATTTACCGGACAAAAAAAAAACTTATAGAAGAATGTTTTGTAAAAGAATTATAAGCTGCATTAAAAAGAAATTAACAATGTACATAATTACTTCTCTTTTATTTACACATGTGAATATGCAAAACAAAAATACAAAATTTACAGAAAGTACTCAGGCTCATTTACAAATAAATTAGAC
>NW_015644367.1:332130-336057 GCF_001515625.1 Sinocyclocheilus rhinocerous
GAAAGACTATTGCCTTATATAGTGGTTGTCTTATTGTTTGTGGGCTTTGCTTTTGTTAAAAAAAAACCCTGGCTTTTAACACTTGTTTCGCTAGGTATTTGAGTAAATGAAAACACAATACTTACATTTCAATGTGAATTCCCCCACAGAACTGTCATCCTCCATGTTCTTTGAATATACATTCCATCGTCATCTGCGCGCAAGTGATTCTGGGATATGGTAGGGTGCGAAGTGTCCATCAGATGTACACTTCATTTTTCTGGGAAATGGAGGGTGCATTTGAAGTCGCTTTCGAAATACGTCAGCATTCGTCGCGCCGCGGTGACGCAATCGGCCTTGGAATGCGGTCTTCGGAGGGTGCATTCTGAATTGGGACAGCTTACATCGTGACGCTGTGACGCAATCACAATTCAAATGCGCACTTCGGAGTCCGTGCACTTCAGTTTAGGACACAGCTTATGTGTGCATGTGCCTGCCTAACACCACCTCGTATCACCTCCCATTGTTTGGACAAACAGACAACACTGGCCCAAATTCATGCCATTTGTTGAGGCAGAAATCGCTATGTGTGTTAGAGAATATATTTGTTGTATTTCATACTGATTTTTAAAATAAATAATAATAATAATAAATATAGATGCAAGCAGCAATTAAGTGGCCAAGCACAACAGAGGAAAAATTAAGAGATAAGGAGCTTTCTTTAATTACTCAATAAAGACCAGGGTTCTTCAGCCCTACTCCTGGAGAGCTACCTTCCTGCAGACTTAGGTTCCAACCCTGCTTCAACACTGTCTGTAATTAAGTAGCCATGAACACCTTGATTAGTTGTTTCAGGTGTGTTTGATTAGGGTTGATGCTGAACTCTGCAGTATGGTAGCTCTCCAGGAGCAGGGTTGGAGACCCCTGTTAAAGACATTTGTTGATACAGCATTTTACTACAAAACTCAAAATGACCCACGGCCAAAAAGACCAGCATAGGAAAATTATATAACTGGCCAGAATTTATAGGAAGAAATTTCATTTTTTATATCTTTTGACCAGTAGGTGGTGCTGTTCTGAAATTACTCATGTGTCTTTTTATAACACATACCAAGTTTGGACAGAATCCACTAAAGCGCTGCGGAGATATAGCCTCATGTCCATTTTTGCACAAACTTTGTCAAATTCGTTAACAAGTTTTTGATAACTTTTTGCCAGAATGCTCTGAAGATGATCTGAGCCAAGATCTGAGCCAATTTTGGTGAAAATTGGACAAACCATTCACGAGTTCAAGAAATCTTGACATGTAGAAATTAAAATTTTGGTATGCATTCGACTTGGTATGAGGAAGGAATCGGAGTGAAAAAGGAATTTTACTTTTAGACCTTATGGTTTCAAAAGTTATTAGCAGAAACATAAATGCAAATCTGGCCTGTTGGTGGCAATAGAGTTTGAGTTAGAGACTCCAAATTTGCTGTGGTTAATGCGGTTTATTTAATTAGATTCAAAAGATTCATAACAATGCGTTAAAGTGTTTGTAAAATACAGCATTTTACTACAAAATTCGAAATGGTCCACACATAAATGGTTGACATAGGAAAATTGTGTATCGTTTGATTCAGTATGTCACTTTGAATCTACAATAATGAGATCAATCATATGATTTTTGGTCAAACTGTTAAGAAATTATAAACAAAAAATGTAATTTTTAAATATATTTTGACCAGTAGGTGGCCGAAACTACTCATGTACCCTCAAGGTCATACTTGGTATAATATGTATCAAGTTTGGTCAGAATCTGATAAAGTGTTGCGAAGATATAGCCTCATGTCCATTTTTGCTCAAATTCGTTAACCTGCTTTACGAGAATGGTTTGGTCTATCGAAAATATTTTGATTACTTTTTGCCAGCATCGTCTGAAGATGATCTGAGACAATTTTGGTGAAAATGGGACAAACCGTCTAGGACGAGTTTTAAAAAGTATATTGTTTTGCATAATTCAAAATTGTGAAAAATCTTGACCCGTAGAAATTGAAATATTGACATGCATTCGTCTAGGCATGAGCCAAGGAATCAGAGGAAAAAAAGGATTTTGCTTCTAGACGGTTCAAAAGTTATTAGCAGAAATATTAGTGCAAATTTGGGCTATTGGTGATGCTAGACAGTTTGAGAGAGAAAAAAAAGACTCCAAATTTGCAATGGTTAATACTGAGAGAGAGAGAGAGAGAGAGAGAGAGAGCGCATTAAAAAATTACCCCAAACTTTTGAACGGTAGTGTATATTTTATTGAACAACCATCGTACCTAATATATACTGTGCACTCTCATTGACAAAAAATACAATCCCACATAATCTGCTAGAATTTTGAAATCTATGTTTAATCTCTGTTTGAAAAAGGTTTGAATCTGTTATTTTTCAGCTCTTAGCAGACAGATGGTGGTTTGTCCATTAGCTGTAATCTCTTGTAGCAGAGTGGAAGAGCTGCAGATTGGGGATGACACGGGTTTAATACTGTGAAATCCAAAGGTTTTATTAATACTTTAGTGGTGTTGCACATCTGGTTAAACATCTGGGGAGAGTAGTGAGCAAAACAAATGAACACTGCGTGCTTTGAAGTCTCACTCTTCAGAAGCAAGCCAGACTACACATGCAAACAGAGAGGTACTGTAGATGACCCCATGACATCACATAGTATGAAAATCCCTCTTTTGTTTTCTGCCAGATATGTAAATTATTACAAGACATATTATGAGAAACTGACATATCATATAAAACAGTAAAATGTACATGTGCTATACTGTAAATAAACATTTTAAATTGACAGGTTATTTGAAATTGACATTGTATCATGAGAAGTAGCATCAGCCCAATTTGTCATCACAAACATCCAGCATGCAGATGCATAATTGTGCGAAATAACAAATAAATACGTGCTAGTATTTTATTGTCCCCCATTTGAAGAGCTTATAAAATCAAACCTACCCTGTTTGAAATCTGACAAAAACAGTTCTATTGCCATCCATCAAAACAGAAGAAAGTTCTTAAGATGACTTCAAAATGACAAAGTTTGTGTTGGATTTCAATATTACCATGATAAGTTCAGGTCTGACTCATTATAGTGAGAATTAGGAACTGTCTATCTTCCACGCTGACTCTGAGCACAGGTGCTCCACAGGGTTGCGTTCTAAGTCCCTTACTGTACTCTCTGTTCATGCACGACTGTATTGCCAGACACAGCACCAACATCATCTTTAATGGTGCTTTCACACTAGCACTTTTGGTGCGCACCCGGGTTCGATTGACGTCAGAGTTCGGTACATTTGGATGATGTGAACGCTGTCTTCCGAACTCGGGTGCGCACCCACGAACCGTACCCGAGTCGCTGCTGATATGAACGCATTGGCCTTCAGAGTTCTTTAGAGCATTTGCATAAGGAAGACGTAAGTGCCGTTATGTACTGAAGCTTTGGAAACAAAACCAACGGTTCAAATGCATAAATATAAAATTGAAGAGAGCAATGATACGCATTTTGCCATCTTCTCCTGCGCCATCCTTAAGCAGCGGGGTAAACAGCTGCTGGCTTGATGACGCAAATGAACCGCGGTTCGGACCCAAATAATATAATGTGAACACAGTCCAGCGGGGGCAGGGGGGAGCAATCGAACCAAGTGTGAAAGCACCTTAAAGGTCCCCTGAAATGCTTAGAAACACGCAGCGTTACTCTATGTGTTGAGGTCATTTGAACTGAAACAGGAAGACAGGGCGGGACATATAAAGCAGCCCCGCCCCTTTTTAAAATAGCCAATAGCGTTTGTTTATATCACAGCTTGGGCTAGAGCCGTTCAGACCCGTTGAGCTCCGTAAAGCCGCATTTGACAGGGTATGCCAGCCACAATCTCATCCATATTGCTAAAAAATCTAGCATTCTGTGTAGAATTCAAATAGCTC
>NW_015644367.1:346789-347593 GCF_001515625.1 Sinocyclocheilus rhinocerous
TATATCACAGCTTGGGCTAGAGCCGTTCTGAGCCGTTGAGCTCCGTAAAGCCGCATTTGACAGGGTATGCCAGGCACAATCTCATCCATATTGCTATAAAATATAACATTCTGTGTAGAATTCAAATAGCTCCAATACATTTTGTGGTCTGCGCCGACTCGCGCATGTGATCCGCTCCGTGCTATCATGTCTCTGGACCGGAGCAGAGTGTGTATGCAGTGCAGTGGTTAGCGTGACACAGCGCGAAACCAGACGGGCACTGCGGCTGCAGTATCAAATGAGCAGGGCACTGCGGCGGCCGTATCAAATTAAGCGGAGCACTGCGGCGGCAGTATCAAATAAGCATGGCACTGCAGCGGCAGTATCAAATTTCATTGAACTCCGAGTTAGATGGGCTTTCTTTGTGTGAAAATTATTGGTCCTGATATAGCTCTTGAAGGTGTCCGATGACCATCGACCGAGAGCTTGGATCTGCTGCTATGCATTAAGCAGGGCATTGTAGCAGCAGCCTCAAATTTTTTTTAACTGATCAAAATTAGATGGGCTTTCTTTGTGTGAAAATTATTGGTCCTGATATAGCTCTTGAAGGCGTCCGATGACCATCGACCGAGAGCTTGGATCTGCTGCTATGAGAGACCTTTTTGAGCTGCTGTAGTTACTGCCCCGATTCGGAAGGAGTGGCTGGAAAATCTTTCTACGGGTATGACTGGTTGGACGATGTTTATTGAACATCGTTTGGATAGATGTTTTTGAAACCAAAAACGTGTGACGGGGTGGTTACAGTCATCGACAAAAAGAGGGTCA
>NW_015644367.1:347833-350962 GCF_001515625.1 Sinocyclocheilus rhinocerous
CGAGTAAAATGTGTAATTTAAAATACAGGTAAAAAGCTAGTGAAAATTAATACAGAAAATTTGAGTAATTTCATTGCGTGTTCTACGCAGTTTTGCATCTTGGTTACAAAAAATGACATCAACCATAATGTCATCACGTCGTTTAACAACAAACGACCTACCTTTAGCGACTTTACTCAATATTATTGCAACAAGGCCTGCGGTGCTAGCAGAGGCAGTCTCACGCTAGCGACTGCTACGTGAGCTGGAGGCCCAGCTACATGTGGCGCTGCGGCCAAGAGCCTCGGTGAAAAGTTGAGCCGAAGCGGGAAGCGAATGAGGTTTTGCTGCAGTGATAACTGGGGCGCGGCCCAGGCTCGTTTAAGACCTGCCGCTGCGACCCAAAGCTCGAGGAGAGCCGGGTCTTGTGCGGGACAATGATAGTGTCGAGTGGGCGAGTTCGAGGCTTTGCTCGATCTATTGGCCGCCTTGGCTGATTTGCAGGATGAAGAATCGATCGTACAGATCAGCTTTGTTTACCCTCCGTGAGAATGGTTCGTCGGGAAAAAAAAAAATCAGCGTTTGCTTCCGCCTTAAATACTATCCACTTTCCGATCGGAGGATATATTGGCATGGCCAAATGATACGAGGATGTCAGGAAAGTTGGAAGTCTCGCCGGTGGAGGCGAGGTTTAGCCTCGGTGTTGTGGAGAGCATGTGGCTGGTCGAGTAGAGCGACGGCCGCGATGAAGCTCGGCGGCGGTGACTGGCGGAAAGGGAGTGAGCCTAGGGCCGGCAGATTGCGACAGAGGATACGAAAGATCCCCGGTACAGGTTTCGTCATCATATTGATAATAACACCCAAAAAACTTTAATTTTGTTGATCAGAGATGATGTAAAAACACTAAGTGGTGCAAGGATAGTAACCTCTGCCTCAACATCAGCAAAACTAAAGAGATGATAGTGGACTTTAGGAGGATGCAGGTGGACAGCCACACCCCCCTACACATCGACGGAACTGCTGTGGAAAGTGTCGGGAGCATCAAGTTCCTCGTTGTGCACCTCTCTGATGACCTGTCCTGGTCGCTGCATGTCACGTCAGTAGTAAAGTCTGCCCGTCAGCGACTCTACTTTCCACGGAGGCTCAAGAAGTTTGGCCTCCCCCCCAAAATCCTCACAAACTTCTACAGATGCACCATTGAAAGCATCCTGACAGGATGCTTGGTTGACTGGTATGGAAGCTGCTCCATCAGCGATCGCAAGGCTCTCCAGAGAGTCATGAGAGCAGCTGAAATCATTATAGGCACCTTACAGGACATCTGTTACACGCGATGACTGAGGAAGGCTTGCAAAATCATTGCTGACCCCAGTCACCCAGCACACAACCTGTTTATCAAAATGCCATCAGGCAGGCGGTACAAGAGTATTCAATCCAGAACCAGCAGATTGAAGAACAGCTTTTATCTACAGGCCATCAGAACTCTAAACACTCTGTAGTGCTCACTACACTCGTTACAAAGATGTATACAACCAGTGTTGGGAGTAACGCATTACAAAAGTAATAATATTACAGTAGTATATTACTTTTTGCTGTAACGCAGTAATATAACGCATTACTAATACAATTTGGGTAATATTATTACTCGTTACAATCTCAGTACAACACATATACCTCATGATAACTATTTTTCTTTACAAACGTTGTTTGCCATTTAAAAACAGACACATACTACATGACTACAAACTTGTTTCCCCTTCTCTCTAATTGTATTGGTTTGTATTGTATAGCACTTATACTGTATTGCACTAATGTAGAATGCCTGAGCCTCAACCTAATCATTTCAATGTGCAAACTGTCACTGACATTGTACACATGATAAATAAACTTGAAACTTAACTTAACTTTAAAATGCCATTTATTCCTGTGATGACAAAGCTGAATTTTCAGCAGCCATTACACCTGTCTTAAGTGCCACATGATCCTTCAAGTCATTGCAATATGCTGATTTGGTGCTCAAGAAACATTTCTTACCATTATCAATGTTAATAGTTAACATATAATACACCAGGGTGGATTTAAACTCGGGTCACCTGCATATAAACACCATGCTGAAGTTGTATTCACTACCCACAAGGCCTGTGCACAATGCATATACACAGCCCACCATCAAAGGCCAGATGCCTTCATATTTGCCATTACCTTTGATATTATCATGATAAACCTCATGAAAAGGTCATGTTAATATGCTAAAGCCTAAAAGCAAGAATCGCCAACAATAACTCAACATGGCTGCCATCATCAAATTTATCAGTATTATCATTAACATTAAGCTAACCTGCATTTTTAGCACTGGTGGTTAAAATCAACATATAAACCACATATTAAGTGCCGGTTCTGTGCCATTTAAATAAATAAATAAAAATATAAAGTGAATATTATAAAATTTGATCTCACGTGTTGACTGGGTAGTGTTTCAAGTGTATAACAGTTAATTTAAAATTGCACAAAAACGTAATCTTATTGCCACTTGAATGTTTAAATGACATTTTTACATTTACACATTTAAGGCACTAAGTAAGCAGCACATAGTCGTGTATTTTAAGAGGGCTGGGGAGATCGATATTTAAGGGAGGTGAAATGAAACACAGAGGGAATGAAGCCCCTCTAAATAGGATCTACAATCAGCTACGACTCCTATCCAGAGCAACTCACAAAAAGTTATTTAGCTTCACATAGGTAAGCTGTTGTGATCAACAGATGGTAAGCACACCATTAACATAATAAGAATTTATCTGCTAGGAAAAGTGTTTACGGTACAAACATTAACAAGTGCTAGTAATAAGCAGTACGGATACAATAAAAACCTGAGATCAAATTATTAATCATTGTTGAAAGGGATGTGCGGGTCTAGTCGACTAAACGGTACAGCTCCTACTAGTCGACACTGAAAACAATAGTCGATTACACAACAGAAACCCCCCCACCCCACGATTTTATCATTC
The DNA here is from genome assembly GCF_001515625.1 of Sinocyclocheilus rhinocerous. Classification (NCBI taxonomy): domain Eukaryota; kingdom Metazoa; phylum Chordata; class Actinopteri; order Cypriniformes; family Cyprinidae; genus Sinocyclocheilus; species Sinocyclocheilus rhinocerous. Next base: position 350,815 of record NW_015644367.1, read on the forward strand.
AAATTACCGTCATTTTAACATTGCATTTAAAACATTTTAAATAAGCTAAAATAAAACGTTTGAAAAATAATACATTATTTTTAAAAGTTTATCTGGGCGGAAACTAAATTTTTACCTCAGACCTCACATGCGTTTTCTTCGTCAGTTG
>NW_015644367.1:354314-370148 GCF_001515625.1 Sinocyclocheilus rhinocerous
CTGTCGGCTTGCTTTTCGTTATCTCTGCGTTGCCTGCGACTTCAGTTCCTGCCGAGGGCGTTTTTTCAAGTGCAGGAATTTTATTGTTAATCACCTTAGGTCCCGTCTTTCACCAGACCATGTTGATAATTTCACTGAACAAATAACGCATGGTCTGAGTAAGTAAAATGGGCATTGTTGCATTTTGTTTTTAGACGACAAAGTACGTTTTTAAAAGTCGTTTTAATGCTATTTCTTGATAAACCTTCCTATTGTTTTTGACTTGTGTTTTAATATGTTGGCTAATGTTAGCCTATATGAAGATTAAGAATTCTGTCAGGCTATTGGTTGATTTTCCATTGTTCTGCATTTCCCCAGCTGATTTGAATAAATAAGCTTTGACCGACGTTGAATGTATAACGTTACTCTTCTTTTTTTTTCTTTTTAACGACCGCCTAAAATGAAATGATGATAACGCGAGGCAAGTGTGCGGCAAGCGGAATTCATTGAGGGATTTGACAGTGTGATTCATAGATTAAGTATTTCAAATATAGGCTATTATATATGCTGCACGCACAGAGGTTTTCTTTTGGGGGTTTCTTGCTTTTAGACTAGTCGACTAGTCGGATACAAAACTTTCGTTTAAACGTCAGTCAAATTAGTCGTCGCGCACATCCTTAGTTGAAAGATGTGAGGCTTTGGTCAGAAGATTGACATGGATTCTGTATATGAAAACATATGTGTTCAGAATCATCAGTGTAATGCAGCCAATGTCTTGGCATGTAAATTTGGCAACACACGTGTGTTGACCAGACGTGTTATTGCCAATTCTCTGTTTAAGATGCTGTTAATGCTGAATATCACTCCCAGAGGGCACAGCAAGAGGGCAAATTGGTGGCATAATGACATTTTGAAATGTGGCTCATGAGCTTAATAGTGAGTCTGGAGGTGCATTACAGCACAACAGATTAGATTTCATGTTGTTTTCTTTTTCTAAGAAACTCTTGCTTTGTCTGCTTGTATGTTACCCATGGGTGCCACAAATAAACAGGCCTCCATTTCTTTCAGTAAGACGGCTTGGCAAAAGCTCACAACACCCCCGCACATCATCAGTGTGTTTCCATTTATTCGATCTGAGGAGAAGAACACGGGAGCTTTATTTGAAAAATTTAAACTCATAACAAGTACAAACAACAGGTTTCAGAGTTCATTCTTTTTATACGTGTAAGAATATATCATTTTTAAAATGCTTATTTTATTTGTTTGTAATTATCAGCTGCACATCAAAACTAAAACCTTGATGTTTTATGCTTGTTCAGGCCATTGAATTGCCATATCATAATTGCAAACTCAAGCTACACATTCCCCTTATATGACCTGCTTTATCTTCCTTTTTGAACATCTGATTATTCTCTCATGGCCAGTGAGCACATTATTCATTGTTGTTGTTTACATTGTTAGATATGCAAATTGGAGTCAGACATCAAACACATTTGGATCTTTGACGTGAAACATTTTAGGAAGCTAACAAATTAATCTTTATTCTATAGACAGGTAACTTATACCTTATTCAAACTACATTTTTTCAGACTAATCATGAAAATCTATACACATTAATTATTAAATTTTTTTTTTTTTTTACAATGTATTAATAGTATATTGCAAAGCACACTTTTAAAAAAACAGCCACCCACAGCTACACTGATATTGTGATGTAAATTATTCTGCCAGGCCACAACATCATATTTATGGACATATTAATACAGAGCCAATAACCACAGGGTGCAATGCGTTTGGAAAGAAAATCACAATTATTTCTCTTTTATTCAAAGGCCTTCATAACTGCCCTTGTTAGATGACTCCTTTTTTCAGAGCCAGCAGTTCTCAGGAGAAAGAAAATTGACATTTATCTGTGCTGTCTGTAATGGTACAATGCAAATAGTTCAAAAGAAAGGGGGGATTAACAAATGCCTTGATTAGTGGGGGGAGCAAGATTTAAGGTGTATATAAGATGCATCGAATCAATACAAGCAGTTATTATGAAGTTGTTTTTAGCCAAAACCTCTTTCAGCAGTTTGATTTTTTTAATTTTGTTCTGCAGCATTTATTTAGCTAAACTACTGCATGTTCTTATTTATGCTCATCACATGTTAATGGAACATTTTGGTATCAAGAATTTGATCATAAATATATTTGCTTGCTTTGACTTTGATTTTTCAATCACAAGTGAAATTGTTTATTCGTTAGCAGTACCTAGGACGCATCTCAAATCAACAAATTTGGCATATTAGAGCAGATTTTAAAGAAAATAAATGTGCCAACACAAGCGTTAAAAATACGCTTACTAATTAACAAAATCAAGCTCCAAATGAATGCAAAACAAAAGAAACTAGAAAAAAGAACAGAAATTAAATGATAATGACATTAAAATGAAAATAACTATGTGTGGCAATATAAGGGTTCGATGCAGTCTGTGTCTATCAACAGCAATCCATAAACCAAGACTGTACGCAAGATAGAAAAGGCCTGTCTGTTGAGTGCCGAATGAATTATTGAGAAAGACAGATAAAAGCGGAAAGAAGACACCATTTATGACCCCATTATGGAAATTTCACTATTTACTGCCCCACCACCAGCCCTGAATGTGGCTGTTGTATGTTCAGCAATCTGAGCAAAAATGATTGAGGTCTCAAGTGCAGAGAAATCTGACTGGTTCAGTTTTACCTGAATGCTAGAGAAATATTAATATGTGCCACTAAATATGGCCTTATAATGAGCACCACATTAACAATGCCTCTCCTGGAGCTGTTTGTAAACACTCACCAAAGTTATTTATGAGCAAAATGGGTATTTTAAAATTTACAATTTGGTTGTATTAAAATGAACAATTTGGTTGCCTGTATTAAAAAATGATGTGTACTTTCCAACCCAATCTCATGTAACCCAGAAAATATAACTATTTTACGAGGTGGTGATTTCGTATGAATTTGTACAATGTAAATAACATAAAAACATGATTTTAAGAAAAAAGCATGAAAGTCCACCCGTAACTAATCGTCAGTGAGGTGTAAGCAGATTATATGAAAATGTACAAATAAGATTGAATTCAAACAAATTAGCCACCATAGCTACAAACTGCCATGAAAATGTGTTGATATTTTCTTGGGATGTTAAAATATCTTCTCCTCACAGCTTAATATAAAAGTTTGTAGTGTTGTGCTCAGAAAATCTGTTTGAAAACAATTGTTATGTTTTTCAATTCCATTTGGTGATGATAGTGGTGCAGAAACTGCCACTAAATCATTGCTGAATGATGTCAGTTCATAATAAATATTTAAAAGTTATGACACAATATGGTATAATATTAATAGCAATACTGATAATAAAAATGTGCACATTTTATATACACTGAAATGATTAACTGTGCAACTTAATGTCACCCGTGTTCTCTCTATCATGTCAGAGTTGAAGTATGTCCCACTGTAAAGTACTTTGTTCACATCATACATCTCAGCCAAGGTATACAAATTCAACTCCAAACAATCCCATCAATCAACTAAGAGAGCCAGAGAAAAATGGCTCCATCCCTACAGAGCAGAATGCCAGGCAGGCAGATGGATCTGACCATGAGGGAGATGAAGACCCTCACTCAAAAGAAACAGAAAAAAGCTCTTAGCTCTGTGGCTTAAACAATATTATGCTCAAGGGTAATTGTAGACTCCATTATTACACTATTGCACTGCTCTCAATCACAAACCCTTGCAGAGAAGACCACAAGTGAGAGTGAGTCTCCATGGTGCGATCACAACATCAGACTCTTTCAAGCACCTTTCAGGGCAATTTCCGAAGATAAGCCGTGTTTGGTCAGAAGCAGTGTGGTTCAGTCTCGCTGAGGCTATAATAAAAGCAAAGTCCTTAAATGAGCACTCAGACTGAGGATGAACTTAAAGCCTCTCCAAAGCATGGCATTTCAGTAGAGTAGAGCTAGCACAGAACCCAAGCAGCCTAATAACCAAGTACGATTTAATGTCAGGTAGGTTTAAGGGCTGTTTTCAGTGGGAGATTTGCCAGTATTCCTGCTAGACCTGCTGCTACTATAGGATTGACCAGTTTTACATGTCCACCCATCTCTCCAGTGTCCAACTATGCGGTTCCGCATTCTGTGTCAGCTGTTGTTTTCTAAGCAGAAAATATTGATTTTAGTGGCAACTTTGCAGATAGAGCATCTGTCTGCTATTGTATTCTCTTGATCGCAAGTCTGTCTCAACTTCAGCCTCTATTCGTTGCCACTTTGATGTGACTCCACAGTAAGTGACCTATGTGTCTAGAAATTCACTATTTAGACACTATGGTTACTCGCTTGATGAAATATTGAAACAGTCCTCTCACGTCCTCTGAGATTACAGTTATAGACTGCAAAATATTTCTGGTGAGTACAGAGAAATGCCATGAAAAGGATATTTCAGCCATAAGCAGCAGTGTTCTCAGTGTTTAATCCCATTAGAATTGGAATTCAGCTAAAAATTAAAATCCCGTCATCACTTCATTCATTCTTTGATGTTCCAAACCTGTAAGATTTTCTTTTTCTTTTGTGGATCACAAAGATATTTAGAAGAATGTACTGGCTGCTCTTGAATCACTGAATGAGATATGAGAGTCATAGCACTAATAAACTTGAAATATTTTGAGCCCTATAAACCACATTTATGATGTTGTCAATTAATCAGCTTGACAACCCATATTCGTGATAACATGCATATCAGAGCAAAAATCAAGCCATGAGATCAAAATAACTACTTTCAGAGCTCAGAAACAGGATTGTGTCGAAGCTTATATCTGCTGCATTGAAGGGTCCCATGAGCAGAAGGGAAGTGTGTCTGGAGGAAACCAGGCACTGCTCATCATCTGCACAATAGCAATGCCAGAGATATGGTGGTAACATGATGCTGTTGGGGTGTTTTTGGCAGGGACTGGGGAACCGGTCAGGGTAGCAGCTCCTTCCAAAAAGACAATCACTAAGCCCACAGCCAAGACAATGCAAGGTGGCATTGTCTTGGTAAGAACAACTCTGTGGCTGTGTTTACACTTGGCATTAACATGCGACCTGTATCCGGATGTTGTCCACATACACATTGAAAAGACAAGTGTAAACGCGCTTCTGATCGGTTATGTTATAATGGATTTGTCGTGTCGCGCCGCACCGCATCCAGTGTAGACAGCATCACTGATTATAATGGGTTCTATAGTATTTTGTCGCGCTGCTCGTGTCCGGTATAGACACTTATTTAAATATTGCGCGGGAAAGAGAGATCCGATCGGTTATCCAGATAGAGAAGTCACTTGCTGTTGCCAAGTGTAAAGCGCCGTGTTCTGATTGACTGATGATCCGATCTGCTTGATCGGATCACAGTAGCTGCGTTTACATGGACCCTACTAATCTGATCATAATAGGACTAGAAGCAAAATCAGAATAAAAAAGTTACATGTAAACACGTCAATCGGATTGAATTGGACAGATCCGACTAAACTTTCGATCGGATTGTAAGGGGTGGTTTATTCCTTTTGTAATCCCAGTGAGAGGACATGTAAACACTTGATCGGATTGAAAACCGAAACTGGAAAGTACTGCGCGTGCATAGTGATGTAGAAATAGCGTAATGACGTGTGATGCGCGGAACGAGCTGTTGTTCTTCCTGGTGAATAAAGTGTCATAAATGAGTGTCCAGTCATTTTAAAACTCCCCTTTCACTCAGCGTCTGTGAAGTGGAGCAGGACAACGTCCCACCAGTCCTAGTTTAAAGGTGACATATCATGAAAATCTGACTTTTCCAGGTTTTAAGTGCTATAATCAGGTCCCCAGTGCATCTACCAACCAAGGAAACGTGAAAAAGATTAACCCAGTAACTTTGTTTTGGGACGCCTTTTTCTGCAAGTGCCTGAGAAAACGAGCGCGTCTGATTTCGCTCCCTTGGTGACGTGGCAAAGGGATCTCATTATAATATTACCGCCCCTTAATCTGTAAATTTACCGTTATTGTGTTTTTGTAAGTGACAACAGTGTACCAGTTCTAATGCCATGGCGAAAGTTTGAGCAAAACATGCTAACTGTTCTGCCTTTGGCGCATGTCAAAAGATTAAATCCGATCAGAAGCTTGTGACATATAAACGCGCATATAAACATGATCAATTTATTTAGCGTTCATGTAAACACTACGTTCGGATTCGACAATCAGAATGAATTCATTCCGATGGAAGCAAAAAGTGTCCACATAAACGTACCTAGTGATCGCATGTTAATGCCAAGTGTAAACGCAGCCTGTGATTGTCTTTGAGTGGCTCAGTCAGAGCTCAGACTTGAACCCAGTCAAACATCTCTGGAGAGACCTGAGAATGGCTGTCCACCAACAGTCCCCATCCAATCTGACAGAGCTTGAGATGATCTGCAGAGAAGAATGGCAGAAAATCCCCAAATCCAGGGGTTCTTGTCGTACCCAAATAGACTTGAGGCTTCTGCCAAAGGTGTTTCAACTAAGTACTGAATGAACAAAGGGATTTTCAAGATGGCGCCGGTGTATATGGCATGCCGTCTGTTCCTCAGCGTGTTTGTCTTCACCTTTGTTGTTATGTGTTCCACCGTAACGAGTCAGCCAGCTTTGTTAATGTATGATCGTCAAACTCTATTTGACATCAAATCTTCGATGGAAGGATTGCATAAAATTTTGCTGAGAGGATACGACACTCATTGCTCTCCTACCCGGTGTCCGTTCCCGAAGTTTCTGTGTCGACTGCCCTGCTTGCCTGGCCGGAGAAAGCATTGTAGAAGACGCGGAAATCGAGGCGGATTTTTAGTAAAGCTGAAGGCAAGCCTATCCTTAGGCAAGCCCAGCCTACCAGATGGTTACATCATATTCCCCTTTAATTGATCTAATGAAGGATAAGTATTATTTTAGTGCTGTTCGTTCAACGGAGACGTCATACCAGTGGATTACACCTGTTCTTCCTGGTTTCGATGGTCAAATACCGCTGCACCGGCTCCCCCTGCTTCGCAGATGGAGTGCAATTTTGCTAAATTTACGAACTCTGCGCCACGATTTGGATATAACGGAGGCTTCTACTGAACTAAGGTTTGCTTTAATTAATGTGCGATCTCTCGCAAACAAAGTGTTTATTTTAAATGACTTTTTTAACACTCAGAGCCTGGATATTTTATGTCTGACTGAGACTTGGATAAATACTGGTGACTTAAGCCCGTTTTCGGAGTTGCTTCCTTCAAACTGTGCTTTTCTGAATTCCCCTCGGGCGTCTGGTCATGGAGGTGGCCTGGCAACTATTAACAAGAACACTTTTAATTGTCGATATCTTCACACCAGAGTGTTTACCAGTTTTGAACTGCAACTGTTTCAGTTAAACTCTATACAATCAACTGTCTGTGCCATTATATATCGGCCTCCTAAATATAATAAGGATTTTCTATAGGAGTTCTCAGACTTTGTAAGTAAGATCTGTTTAAAATATGATTCATTTTTAATTGTGGGAGATTTCAACGTGCATGTTTGTTGTCCCTCCAATGCACTGGCTAAAGATTTTTTGGACACGATCGACTCTTTTAACCTTACACAACACATCTATGGATCTACTCATGTTCATGGACATACATTGGACTTAATATTAACTTATGGCCTTGCTGTTGGGGATGTTAAAATTCGTGATTTAGCCCTTTCTGATCATATGCCCATTACATGTACTGTAACTATCCCTGGTATTATTCGTAATACCTCATGTCCAATTCGTCAGGTTAGGAATTTAAATGCAGCCACTACTGAGCAGTTTAAAAATGCATTCCTTGAATCTGATATAAATTTTACTTTGGAGAGCCCATCTTTGCATTTAGATGTGAATGCTTCACTTGATACTTTTAATTCTGTATGGTACTCTATCTTAAATTCCATTGCCCCTCTGAGGGTTAAGAGTGTTAAGGCCAAACCAGAACCTTGGTTAAATGAGGTTACTCAGGGCTTGAGGCGTGCTTGTAGGACAGCGGAGCGTAGGTGGAAGAAGGACAAATTACAGGTGTCTTATGATATGCTACGCTAGTCTTTATCTACTTACCAGAATGCAGTTTAGTCAGCTAAGAGAACATATTTTGCTGATTTACTTTCAAGGTACCATAGTAATTCTAATATTCTTTTCAATACTATCAACTCAGTGCTAAATCCTATTACTACATGTCCTGTTTTGTACACCATTACATGTGAAGATTTGCTGAATTTCTTTGTGCAGAAAATTGATGATATTAGGTCACATTTGGTACCTGTTTCATATGATTCCCCCATTACTTGTTTCACCTCTGCTGTGTTTGATCAATTTTCACCAGTTTCTCTTAATTCTCTAGCTGAGGTAGTTGGGCAGATAAAACCTACAAACTGTGGTTGTGATATTATTCCATCAAGATTAGTTAAGAACATTTTTTATATTTAATGGTCCCAGTATACTGACTTTAATTAACAGAAGTTTCAAAACAGCAGTAGTTCCAATGGATTTTAAGTATGCCATTGTACAGCCCCTTTTGAAAAAAAATAATTTGGATCCAAATGTTTTATCTAATTACAGGTCTATTTCTAAATTGCCATTTTTATCTAAAATTCTAGAAAAAGTTGCATTAAACCATCTGCAGACCTTTCTAGTTCAAAATGAGAAATTTCAGTCAGGGTTTAAAGCAAGTCATAGTACAGAAACGGCCTTGTTGAAAGTTTTAAATGATATTTTTATTTTGATTGATTCAGGTAGCTCAGTGGTTTTAGCTTTACTAGATCTCAGTGCAGCATTTGATACCATTGATACCACGAAAAGATAGTGGGAATACAGGGTATGGCACTTGAGTGGTTCAAATCCTTTCTTTTTAATAGGACGTTTTCAGTCCATTTTGATCAACATTACTCTAAAACGGCCCCATTGTCTAGTGGAGTTCCACAAGGATCCATTCTCGGCCCATATTTCATAAGCATGGAGTATCTTTTCATTGTTACGCAGATGACACTCAGGTGTATCTACCTTTGCAGAAACAGGATAAAAGCTCGTTTGAGTCACTTTTGAGTTGTTTACATGAAGTTAAATCTTGGATGTCACAAAATTATCTGAATTTGAATGAAAGCAAAACTGAAATAATCTGGTTCGGGGCTCTTGACACCCAAAACTCTTTTGACTTGGGCAATTTAGCTCCCTTCTGTAAATCTGTGGTAAAGAACCTTGGTGTCCAATTTGATAGTTCTTTGAAATTTGATAAACAGATCAACTGGTCAAATCTTGTTTCTTCTATTTAAGATCAATAGCAAAGGTTAAATCGTTTCTGTCCTCCAGTGATTTTGAAAGGATTATTCATGTTTTTATTTCTGTAAAACTAGATTACTGTAACTCACTGTATGTGGGTATTAGTCAAGTATTGTTAAATAATCTTCAATTGGTTCAAAATGCAGCTGCTAGGCTTTTAACAGGTACTCGTAAAAAACAGCATGTAACACCGATTTTAGCGTCACTTCAGTGGTTGCCAGTGCAGTACAGAATTGATTTTAAACTATTGATTGTTGTATATAAAGCATTGCATAATTTGGCCCCACCATATTTAGTGGATCTCCTTCATATACACAAACCACCCAGGTCTCTCAGATCAACAAATCAAATGATCCTAGACATTCCAAGGACTAGATTGAAATTGAGTGGTGACCGGGCATTTGCAGTAGCAGCTCCGAAGCGCTGGAATAAGCTACCTCTACATCTCAGACTGGCTCCGTCATTAGGTTATTTTAAAGGAAAACAAAAGTACTGAGTTAATGGTTTGTGCAATGTGATATTTTATTTTATTAGTATTTTTTTAATACATTTATCGCGTGAATGAATTTATTAATGAAGTTATAATAAATCTATTTTTTGCTTTGTCATTATGGGTTATGGAGTGTACTGATGTGGGAATAAAATTAAAAGCAATATAAATGTAACTTAACAAAGCCTCATTACAGAGTACACATTGTATTGCCAATATACGTTTTCTAATTTTGCATTAGATATTATATAGCTGATGTCAGTTAATAACAAATGATCTTTCATTTATTTGTTTGATGTATAATAAGGGTTTTCACCTTATTAGTTTAAGAGAAACAGATTTTTTTTCATAGATAATGTAATTATGTCATAGTAACATCCAGCTTAATCACTTACATTATACTGTATGCATCTTATGAACTTTATTTCTTTACCCATTCATGGTATTCATTTAGTAGTTGTGTAAGTTATTCGTCTATCTTTTTGTTAATCAAATTGAGAGCGTTCAGATGACAAACTCCCTCCAACTTACATAATTTTTATTTATCCAACAGTCCTCCTTTTTTGTACATACATACATACATACACAGAGAGAGAGAGAGAGAGAATAATATATAGATACTCATTTTCTTTCTTTTTTTTCTCATTTTGGGTGAACTATACCTTTAAGAGTGAGACAACTTGATTGACAGTGACTTGAGCAGATTAATAGACTGCATCTCAGCGAGATTATTGCTGCACTTCTCTGACAGGCATGAAAGTAGATTTACAGTAATGGCCACGAAAATTATAGAAATGCAGTGCTTGTAAGCCATTGTTTTTCTATAAAGTCCAGGTTCACATTTATTGAATGTGCATTTGAGAGTGCACATTGTCTCTCAGACTTTTATTTGCTGGTAAGCAACAATATTTGCTCATATGGATGGTATATTGAAATCCACAAACAGAATCGCTTTGTGCACCTTACTCGGGAGGCATTTCAATTGCTCTGTTATGTTCAGGCACAAATAATGATATATATATATATAATATGTGTGTGTGTGTGTGTGTGTGTGTGTGTAAATGGAAATACAGCTGTTACATGCAGCTGAAAATGTCAGTCTCATGAATGCTAAGATGTAAAATGCACCAGCAGTATCGAGTTGGGGGCATTATGGTAATACAGCTGAACTGTAATATACAGATATGCATATGTAGGACACAGAGCCTTGGGAGGAATAGAATATGTGAAGCATGGTGGTTGAAGCAACCCTTTTCTCTCAGTAACTCTAATAGAATTTGAGATGCAGGCCTCACCAGCCAATTGAAGAAGAGCCTCTCAGCTGTATGCCTGAATAACAACACAGTAAGTACTGCACTTCCCATAAGACACGCCAGAGAATTGAAGCTGTGTTACATTCTTATGCTGTTATACTACAGCAAAGCTAGTTTGACATGTACAGTGAACAGGCTGTTATACCGAACCTGTCTCGCTCTTGTTCTGATTGTGAATTCAAATTTCCTTGTCCGCCTGGTTATATTAATATAGAACGGAACTGTACACAGATTCTACTTTACATCAGTGACCCAAAAATACTGAATACTTTGGATTGGAAAAGCTTTCTGATTTACTCTGTTCAAATGATTACTACAGAGACAAGCCAAAAGGACCCTGTTGAGTGTTGATGAAATATTATATTTTAAGTGTGAATTTGCATTTCTACACAGTACATTTCAAACTGGTAACAAAATTAAATGGTTTACTTTTAGTTAATTAGACCCTTAAAAATTGCATTTGATGGTGTTACTTAATGCAGTCAGGTTGATTTAGCCATTAAAAATTAGTAGTAGTAGTAGTAGTAGTAGTAAAATCAGTTCATTTAAATGTTACCACATGAAGCACATTTTTTTCGGTTACCAGTAAAAACAGTGCACTAGGGCTCTCAGAACCTTTATTTGGGGGTTTTAGGGGTGGGGTTAGAGTTGTTCTATAGTACAACATGATTTAGAATATTTAGACTTTAATTAGATACAATACTTTGTTACAATTTTAACAATACTGATACTGATTATTTTTAAATGGGTATGTGACTTTTCAAATTAATGTTCATTTTTAGGGAAAAAAGTAATTACACGTAAAGGCAAATCCCATCCACATGACACACTTGCCATTAATAAGCTAATATGAGCACAATTAAATAAAAATGTTTTTACCAATAGGTAATGGTGAAATGAAATCAAATCAAATCAAATACCTACAACATAAAACATGTGAACATTTGCACTTTCTTAAAGATGTATTAATCATCTTAAACAGGCCATCAACTTCCACTTTTTACATATTCAACTATTTAGGATTCCTGACAGCAATGTTCAGAAGCACTCTGAATTTGTTACAAATGCATTGCATAAATCAGTCTTTTTTTTTCAGAAGACATTCATCTAGACATATTCACTCAGTTTAATTGGCTACACTTCATGGGAGGCAATTTCAGATCCAAGATGTTTTTATCGTTCAAGACGTTTATCTGATAACAGTGGCCCAGTTAAACATGAAGAGATATGCTAGATTCACAGGGATCCACAAATCTGGCCCACTAGATCCACTTTCCTGCAGAGTTTAGCTCTAACCCTAATCAAACACACCTGAGCATGCTAATCAATGTCTTCAGGATCATTAGAAAATCACAAGTAGGTGAGTTTGATCAGGGTTGGAGCTAAACTCTGCAGCGCATTAGCCCTCCAGGGCAAGATTTGAGGAACCCTGTGCTAGAAGATATGCCAGAAGACGCCTTTGTAACATATTTTATTTACCGCTGATGTAATAAAGAAAGTGATTTTCATGATACTTATTTTAGCAATTTATTTCATGAAAATAATCAAAAATTTATATGCTTTGCTGGCTACCGTTTCTCACTTAGGCCACAGAGCTATAGCTTTAGCACATAGCTTAAGCTGCAGAATAAGATTTTTGCAAGCTTTGATTATTGTTTTGTCTGATATGGCGTTCACAAAAACATATCTTCAGTTGTCAAAGTAATGCTGTGTGCATAAATCCACACAGCTGTGTGCCAGACTGGTGACCGTGGTTTCACCAAGTACAACATGTTCCTGGATCAACATCCTTGTTGATCCTGGAACAACATTCCTATCAACCAATCAGAATTGAGGGACAACTTTTCAGGAAATATCTGTTTTAGGCTTACAATCAGGATTAGGTGCTTCTACACCCTTGTTAATCAGCTCTCATTTCACACTGTTTTTAGGAATAAATTATGGGTAGGGTTGGGTTAAGTCTATATTTTTGGACAGTTATGTTGATCCAGGAACACGTCTTACTTGGCAAAATCACGGCGTTCGTGCCAGACTATCACAACTGCAAAAACAAAGAGCAAATTGCGATGGCCTTTACACAAAAAATTGAAAGTCTTTATTATGCTTTTCATAAAATTGGGATTGGTTGCCATGGAGACCATCGTCTATAGTACAACCTCTAGTGACTACGAAGTGTGAATGTGCATATGGGAGAGAAAGCAAAAAGCAAAATCAGCCTTGTCTTCCTTATTGTTTTTCTATTTATTTTAATATATATTTATTTACTTCAAATATTGTCATTATTTTTTGCACTGTTCTGTTTATTTAATTATGGTCTAAACCTCTACTCTTATTTGAAATGCTCAAAAAAGCACACTGAAACAAAAGAGACTGTGACTGTGTGTGTATCAGCCTCTAAAATAAAAGATGAAGTCAGGGAAAATCTGCACATAAAAGCCTGCGTCTGTCTTATAGCCTCCCAACTGACCTCAAAAACAAATGTGCTGGACCTCCAGAGAGCCCAGCATGTGGGGGTGAGCTGCGGAAATGACCCGTTTGTTTCTCGAGAATGACATGGGGAGAGCGAGTGTCCTCTGCAGCTTGTTGAATAAAAGATGGAATTTTCCGCTGAATATCTTGCTGTGAAGAGAAATACAGTAGGTTCAAGCTCCATGAGTCATCAGGACGCTCAGTTTGACGATAGTCTCAAACATTGGCTAGAGAACAGGGTTGCTTTAGATATTCAAAATGAAATGCTTTGAAAAAGCATAGAATGTAAGGCATTTGAGAGGTGGTACATTTAACAGAAATATCATTTATTAACAATTTCACATTCTTGATGAGACATTTATTTAGTGTTTAGTTGTGTTATATATTCATATCTCCTCTAACTGCCTTCGTTTAGTACTGTTTAACCTATCGATGAGTGAAAAAGAAAACCTAACACTTTGTGAAGAGCTCCACTGTGGGCTACTTTCACAGTTATAATAATGCTGAATGTGAACGAAATGAAGTGTATGTTGTTTGAAAATTTCTTGCATATGGGAGGAGTATTTTTGTCAGTCAAATAGTATATTTGTGTGTGTGTGTGTGTGTGTGCAGCCTGGTCTCATGTTTATACGTAGGTATTAATACGTAATATTTACAAGCACAAAACGTACATTTTTGTACGTTTTGTATTGATGCTAAAACGTACAATTTAGACGTATTTCAACGTTTAAAGCCCGGGATACACTGCACGATTTTTGGCTGTCCCAGACGAAAGATTGCCATCGTGAAGCAATCGTGGCGATTTCTGTGATCGTGGCTCTTAATCGGTGGTCCTATGTCGTACAGTGAGAGAGGTTTAAAGACAGGCGTTTTCCCGGTCTTGCGATCAAAGATAGCCTACGATAGTTTTCTGACAGTGTCAGAAATTCAGCATGATCAACGCACAGTGTGTTTGCTGCAACGACCTGCGTCTACTCAGCAGCCAATGAAATTGCAACATGAAATGACATATTGATCCACGCGACCAGCGGCGCTACAATTTCAATGCCATGGAGGCAAAAAATAGTAGAAGGTATACTGGTATGTGGGATACCCATAAAGAACACATTCTTGTTGAGTTGTGGCAGCAGAAGGCATGTTTGTACGATGTGTCCTCTAGCTGCTATCATGACCGCACCAAAAAGGACATAGCATGGAAGGAGATAGCGGAGAAACTGCAGCTGCCAAGCTCCCTGTGCAAAACTGGCATCCCAAGTTGTCTTCTTTTTCCGAGCCATGAGCGGGTCCATATTGCCCTCTTCCGCCGACGCCTCTTCTTTGTTTCAGCGCACATGAAAAGCACAACTGCCAAAGCGCGATCCATCTTGATGTACCGGTATTTGTTTACCACTAGCACATGCTGATGACGTTGCGCTAACGTGTGTCGCAGCCTACGATTCAATCGGTGTCATCATCGTACAGTCTACATGCTTGTCGTACCCAAGTTTAAACGATCCATGTCGCACAGTGTGATAAAGTAATGATCTTATAGGATTGCTAAAATCGTGCAGTGTATCCTAGGTTTTAAACGTACAAATAGCTAAGTATTTGTAGCTAAAAAACGTAAAACTATTTACGTATCTTTTGTATCATTAAGATATTCGTATCAATGCATTTTTATCATTTTATCAATAAGCGATTTAGATTTTAGACCCCTTAACCTACCCCAAACCTAAACCTACCCATTTTATAGCGAATGTAAAAGGATATAAAACACAGTTGACCGAAATATGCAGGAAAATAACCATTTTAGTAACAATATAGCATTAAAATATTTTTATAGTCACTAATCCCACTCCTACCTATAAAACTAAACATTTATGTATAGTACCGTTATAAGAAAAACATGACAGACAGATAAATGCAATTACAATCATTTATTTATTGCAAAAATGTCAAAAGCAGTACCAAACATAATCCAAATGACGATGCGTTGCAACCACAGTCCTCTTAGGCGGAATACAGTAGGTTTGTGTGATCCAGAGCAGAATTTATGTTGTTAATCGCTGAAAATATTATCCAGATAATTTTCCCGATCCACTCCGTGAACTCGTGAAGGCGCGCGCGCATCATTCAAACACACCTCACCAGAAACACGGCATGTCGCAATCTGTGACGAATGCAGGCGAGAGCCAATGAGCGTTCGATAATCCTGCCGTAAAACCTGTCGTTTGAAGCGGCAACATTTGAATTTGTAAAGAGCGCATCAGTCAGCGCG
>NW_015644367.1:370402-384637 GCF_001515625.1 Sinocyclocheilus rhinocerous
AAACCTACCCATTTTATAGCGAATATGCATTTTTATCATTTTATCAATAAGCGATTTAGATTTTTAGACACCTTAACCTACCCCTAAACCTAAACCTACCCATTTTATAGCGAATATGCATTTTTATCATTTTATCAATAAGCGATTTAGACCCCTTAACCTACCCTCAAACCTAAACCTACCCATTTTATAGCGAATGTAAAAGGATATAAAACACAGTTGACCGAAATATGCAGGAAAATAACCATTTTAGTAACAATATAGCATTAAAATATTTTTATAGTCACTAATCCCACTCCTACCTATAAAACTAAACATTTATGTATAGTACCGTTATAAGAAAAACATGACAGACAGATAAATGCAATTACAATCATTTATTTATTGCAAAAATGTCAAAAGCAGTACCAAACATAATCCAAATGACGATGCGTTGCAACCACAGTCCTCTTAGGCGGAATACAGTAGGTTTGTGTGATCCAGAGCAGAATTTATGTTGTTAATCGCTGAAAATATTATCCAGATAATTTTCCCGGATCCACTCCGTGAACTCGTGAAGGCGCGCGCGCATCATTCAAACACACCTCACCAGAAACACGGCATGTCGCAATCTGTGGCGAATGCAGGCGAGAGCCAATGAGCATTCGATTATCCTGCCGCTTGAAGCGGCAACATTTGAATTTGTAAAGAGTGAATCAGTCAGCGGCGCAGGCTTTGCTGTTTACGGTCACTGGACTCGCTGCTCGGGATGGAGATGAAGATAGCCGAATAATGGCTTGGATTTGGGTCTGTTCCTCGCAATCGTATGGATTCTGAAAATTTGAATTACAGCGCACTAATAAAATTGTTTCATTTCATAATTATGTTGCGTTTTTGGTGTATTATAGTTCTATTGTCAGTCACAGCATCGGAGAAAACGCCTTTTTGTGGCCCATGGCAAACAAAGTAAACATTACATGACAAGTAAAGGTTATTTATTTTAAGGTTTAAAGTGAAGTCTTGTTTAACATTATGTAGGCCTATTGAGCTGGCAGCAGAAATCCCACAACAAAACAAAATGTTAATATGTCATATTAAGTAAACGAGTAAACAATTTAATAATGCAATTGAAAACAAGGTAATTGATATGACAGCTAAAAACTAATAATATTAATGCCGCGATTTCAGTATTCATAAGGATTCATTTTTAGGTGTCGTCAATACGTCAGTTTTGTATGTTTAAATGCTGAAAATACGTAAGTATTTGTACGTTTAGATGCTGAAAATACATAAGTATTTGTACGTTTAGATGCTGAAAATACGTCAGTATTGTACATTTTAGTGCCTGTAAAAATTTAAGTATATGTACATTTTATGTAAAATACATACAAATTATCATGAGATCATGTTGCAGCGTGTGTGTGTGTGTTTACTTGGTAAGCTCAGGAGGAAATTGATTGTGCTGATTCGATCTCTTGAAGTCACCTAATAGGTCTCTGTAATTTGCCTCAGCTGGCTTGGGAAAACAAAGAACAATCTTAAAAGAAACTGTAGGCACATTATTGCAGAGATGTATTGCTTTGCAATTACTGTACAGTGCCTGAAAAAAAACCCTCTTTATCACAAGCAAAAGCCAGCATTACAGCTATTTTAATAGGGGGTCAACATCACTGAGAGATCTTTCACCATTAAAGAATGCCTGTGAGTTCTAATTATAGGCCCATTTATTATGGCAAACTTTATCTAATGAATGGGGTCAACCTTTGCCTGAATGTGGTGCTAAGAGGGTTTGTCACTTCATGATTCGTGTCTAGGCCTATTACATCAGAACTGAAATTCAAAAGATATCCCATTTTCTATTGTGTGGTCTCGACTAAGTGGCAAATTAAGTGCTATATAGAACTGAATTTGTTGTCTTTCCATGATCTTTTTAGCAATCCACTTCAATTCACAGATGAAGAGATGAACAAAACGAAATGCACTTCAATTAATATCTGAACAAAACACTGTAGCAATGCACGTTAATTCACAGCCGAACAAAGAGCAAAACAACAAATATTTAATTCTAAGCAACAGAAAAAAAGTCCCCCCAAAAAGTGGACCTTTTTTAAATGTATTCTCACGTGTTTATAAGTATCACAGCACAGATTCCACTGAGAAAATGTAGGATTTTTACTTTCACCAAGTGCACAAACACCAAGGGTGTTTCATGCCAGAAGCAAAGAGTAAGAAATACGTTCAGAAATGACAGCAGTGTGTTTGCACCACTGAACTCTAGAGACAACAGTGGTGTGTACAGCCTTTTGTCTCATGAATTGGATGCTAATGACAATGCGTTTGCCAATAGATCCTAAAGAGTGTTTATCTTAACACTTTAGCATGGTCTTTCAGGTTTCAATACAAACAGGTTCACTTAAAAGCTTTATAAATCAGCCCCCCCCAAAAAAAATGGGTTGGATCCTTTTTGTACGTTTTGTATTGATGCTAAAACATACAATTTAAACCCATTTCAACGTTTAAAATGTACAAATAGCCATGTATTTGTAGCTAAAAAAAAAAACTTACAAATATTTACATATCTTTAAGATGTTCGTATCAATGCATTTTTTATCAATAAGCGATTTAGATTTTTAGACCCCTTAACCTACCCCCAAACCTAAACCTACTCATTTTATAGCCTATGTAAAAGGATATAAAATGCAGTTGACCGAAATATGTAGGAAAATAACCATTTTAGTAACAATATAGCATAACAATATTTTTATAGTCGCTAATCCCACTCCTACCTATAAACCTATGTCACGGTTGCCTTCTGGGACAAGACAAAGAACGATGGAAATGAGGATAAACTCAACTACAATCTTTAATAAATAATCCAAAAGGGAAACACAAGGCAGGGCGAGACTCACATGAAGCAGAACTTCGACGTATAATTCCGGACAAGGCAAACTTAGAAACACAGGGCTTATAAACACATGAAACGCAATCAAGGAGAACAGAAACAGATGAGGAGTAATCAAGGATAATAAATAGAACACAGCAGAGACAAATAAACATAATCAGGACAGCAACTGTAAGGAAACCAAATAAGGGCATACAGAAACAGGAGGCAGGAACAGAGGGAAAACGAAACAAAAACAGGCCATAAACGTGACAATGACGATGCGTTCAGGTTGCAATACAAACATGTTGACTTAAAAGCTTTATAAATCAGCCCAAAAACAAATGGGTTGGATCCTACACTCTTAAAAATAAAGGTGCTTCAAAAGGTTCTTCAAGCGATGCCATAGAAGAACCCTTTTTGGTTCCACAAAGAACCATTCAGTCAAAGGTTCTTTAAAGAACCATCTCTTTCTTACCTTTTTATAATCTGAAGAACCTTCTTTCGCCACAAAGAACCTATTGTGAAACAGAAAGGTTCTTCAGATGTTAAAGGTTCTTTATGGAACCATTTAGACAAAAAGGTTCTTCTATGGCATCGTGAAGCACCTTTATTTTTAAGAGTGTAGCCAAGTGCTGTTTTTGTTGACATAGCTAAGCTGTGTGAGTACTCAAATCACATTTAATGTTACCTGTAGACAATGCCGTAGGTTTGTTTTTAACATTGGTAGGACATGTTTTACATATATTTTTATTCTCTACATATTTTTTCCTGTCAATATATAACTTCACTGTCAATGTTTTTATTAGTTGAGAAAATTTTCAAATCCCGATTATAACATGCTAAGCACCACAGCACCTTAAAGCTATGAACTGTAAAAATGCAAGAGACAGAGCAACATCCTGCTTTTGTTTTGTCAACCTCTTGCATATGACCAACTACCAGTGTGCAATTATGTAAATGTAAAGTTTGTCAAACTACTGCTTTTGACTACTACTTCAGATGCTATTTTCTTAGCACTAGAGCATTCGTTTTGGATACAATCTGATTCACAGATAAAAACTGACAAAAACTAATTTGATTAATTACTGATTTGAACCTGAAACACAGAATTAGCAAAGAACCATTTTTTTTTTAATAGTTAAGAATATGTAAACGAAAATGAGATTAATACTAATGTAATAATCAAAACCAGCAAAACACCAGTTTGGCCAGGCTAAGAAACCAGCTAGATCAACCTAAACTAGTGAAAACTACTTCAGGCCTGGTTTTTCCCATAAGGGTTTAACTAAGATTTTTAAAGAGCTTTAGAAATAGTTGCTTTTATACATTGATATTCGAAAACTTAAAGCCACATGCCAAGATATCATCCATCTGAGACATTAATGAAAGACATCAAACAGCGAGCCAAAAAAAAAAAAACAGAACAAACATTCTCTCACAAAAACATTTGCTATCTCACTTTCCAGCATTTAATATTAGTGAGAGGATGCATTTCTTGGCCGTCTCATGGAACCTGTGCCAGTCCAGCTCCAGAGAGAGGACACTGACAGAATTTAATCCCAAATAGCTTATTGATTGAGGCTTTCTATTGATTTATGAAGCATTCCAAGCTCTGCAGCCATAACCCTACAAAGCGACTGAAACAGATTTGTAAAGTTTGAATAACTTTATTTAAGTCATCAACAAAGCCCTTGTCATCTGCCACTGTCATCTTTGCCCTTTCAGTAGGTCACAATGGCTCATCAGCATTCTCCTCACCATCACAGGTCATTAAAGAAACATGTACACTGAAAATGTCTGATTTATGTGCCATGCAATTGTTCACAGAGGGTTAGATGCATGGAATTATGACAAAAACACTCACTTTGACTTCAATAAAAGCAGTGAAGAGAAAGGTTTACACTTCATACTCAATAAAAATGTTGCTCAGGGATTTAAGGGGTTTGACCCTGAAGAAAATTGGGCTGTACACTCTTAGAAAATAAACATTTCAAAAGGAGGTTTTCACAGCGATGCCAGGCATAGAAGAACCACTTTGATTTCCCTAAATAACCTTTCATTGAACAGTTCATAAAGGAACCATTTCTTAGTGTGAAGAACATGTGTGGCCCTGGACCACAAAACCAGTCATAAGGGTACATTTTTTTTAAATTGAGATTTATCTACATTATCTATATCTACATCTACATTTATCTACATCGGAATAAATACGCTTTCCATTGATGTATGGTTTGTTAGGATAGGACAATATTTGGCCGAGATACAACTATTTGAAAATCTGGAATCTGAGGGTGCAAAAAAAAAAATCACAATATTGAGAAAATCGCCTTTAAAGTTGTCCAAATTAAGTCCTTAGCAATGCATGTTACTAATGATAATACATTTTTGATATATTTACGGTAGGAAATTAACAAAATATATTAATGGAACATGATCTTTACTTAATATCCTAATGATTTTTGGCATAAAAGAAAAATCGATAATTTTGACCCATACAGTGTATTTTTGGCTATTGCTACAAATATACCCGTGCTACTTATGACTGGTTTTGTGGTCCAGGGTCACAAACTACCTTGTTTACAAACTGAATAGTTTATTGATTCAATGGGCTTTCATTTTGTTATTGACAATATCATACAAATCCAAGATGTGAAATTCTGTTAAAATTGTGTAATTTAACCAAAAGATGTAATGCAGGCAGGAGGTGTCGTTTGCCATGTTTGTTGTGTAAGACTGCCACCTTGAGGTCAGAGCAAACAAGACTCGGTCATTTGCTCATACTAAGTCAGCGGTTCTCAACCTTTTTGGCTCCAAGGCCCTCCATTGTTGAAGAGGGTATTTGAAGCCCCTCCCCCTACCCCATGTAGGTTAATATGTTTCCTCTTATACTTCAGGTATAATGATTACAAAGCTAGGAACTGAAGAACTAAAGAGTGTTTTTAGGAACCATACTCTTTTTCACCAACAAATTGACTTGAGTTTTTCTAGTTGTTCGTGATTACTGTAAGAGGATTTTTTAGAAATATTTTTACTTACAATAAGCATAATTATTGTTGTTATAGAAATTACCAAGAACCATGCTATCTTGTGACCCCCTTGGAATGTTGCTGAGACCCTGTAGAGTGCCCCAGTCCCCTGGTTGAAAAAAAAAAAACAGAACAAACATTCTCTCACAAATACATTTGCTATCTCACTTTCCAGCATTTAATATTAGTGAGAGGATGCATTTCTTGGCCGTCTCATGGAACCTGTGCCAGTCCAGCTCCAGAGAGAGGACACTGACAGAATTTAATCCCAAATAGCTTATTGATTGAGGCTTTCTATTGATTTATGAAGCATTCCAAGCTCTGCAGCCATAACCCTACAAAGCGACTGAAACAGATTTGTAAAGTTTGAATAACTTTATTTAAGTCATCAACAAAGCCCTTGTCATCTGCCACTGTCATCTTTGCCCTTTCAGTAGGTCACAATGGCTCATCAGCATTCTCCTCACCATCACAGGTCATTAAAGAAACATGTACACTGAAAATGTCTGATTTATGTGCCATGCAATTGTTCACAGAGGGTTAGATGCATGGAATTATGACAAAAACACTCACTTTGACTTCAATAAAAGCAGTGAAGAGAAAGGTTTACACTTCATACTCAATAAAAATGTTGCTCAGGGATTTAAGGGGTTTGACCCTGAAGAAAATTGGGCTGTACACTCTTAGAAAATAAACATTTCAAAAGGAGGTTTTCACAGCGATGCCAGGCATAGAAGAACCACTTTGATTTCCCTAAATAACCTTTCATTGAACAGTTCATAAAGGAACCATTTCTTAGTGTGAAGAACATGTGTGGCCCTGGACCACAAAACCGGTCATAAGGGTACATTTTTTTGAAATTGAGATTTATCTACATTATCTATATCTACATCTACATTTATCTACATCGGAATAAATACGCTTTCCATTGATGTATGGTTTGTTAGGATAGGACAATATTTGGCCGAGATACAACTATTTGAAAATCTGGAATCTGAGGGTGCAAAAAAAAAAATCACAATATTGAGAAAATCGCCTTTAAAGTTGTCCAAATTAAGTCCTTAGCAATGCATGTTACTAATGATAATACATTTTTGATATATTTACGGTAGGAAATTAACAAAATATATTAATGGAACATGATCTTTACTTAATATCCTAATGATTTTTGGCATAAAAGAAAAATCGATAATTTTGACCCATACAGTGTATTTTTGGCTATTGCTACAAATATACCCATGCTACTTATGACTGGTTTTGTGGTCCAGGATCACATTTAAATAATTTGAAGAACCTTTTTTTACGATAAAGAACCTTTTGTGCATTTGAAAGGCTCCATGGCTGTTAAAGGTTCTTTCACGGAGCCATCAATGCCAATAAAGAAACTTTATTTTTAAGAGTGCATGCTGTATGCACTTTAGAAACCCTTGCTGTGCAGAGAGTAACATCAGCACTGCAGCACATATGAAAGCATTCTTTAATGTGAGCTGGGTCACAAGTAACACTTTCCCAAACTTAATTTCTTTTAATATTGCTTTACATGTTAGTTGTTGTTGTTGACAAATGGTAAATGTATAATTATATTACACAATGATATCTTGATAACAGTATAGGTATTACAAAAACGTAAAGTAAACATGACTTGAATGACTTAACTGTAACAAATGAGAACATGCTGAGAAACCATGACAACTATGGAAACTGAAAGAAAACACAGGAAACGATAAGATGCAAAACTTAAAGTCCATGAAACTGAAACCAAAACTGAATATGACAGATAGCTGTATGAAATTATAAACCATAGCAATTACCATTATTATTGTAGTTGCTGTGAATTCTTCCCTTTAAGTTTAAGACTTGCGATCTGCGTGATGTTTCAGTAATGACTTACGTAAATAACGTAGTGCAGGGTTCACAGCATGTACGGTCTTAGCGTAACTGCCTATTCTAGTGATAAAGATTGCTTGCCTTCTGCATAACCTAACATGAGTCTCAGTGACAATAATGTTTGACAAAATGACAATGACAAAAAAAAATGACAAAAAAGTAATGCGAGACACCACCCACAGTCAACATTATCAGAATGAATAAGTGCATCCATCAATGATTTGCTTAATGACTCTAATATCATAAATTAGATGGAATCTGCACTGCCGTTTTTGAACCAAAGCCAACACTGGATTATTACTGGTCATGATTTATCTTTGTGGCATGCGTAATGAGACTGCTATTTGACGTTAACACTCAGAATTATGGTAATCACTTTATTTTACAGCTGAAGCTTTGTACTGCTTCCTTGACAAAACCACTGACTAAAATTCATCAAACTATTGGAATCGGGGAACATCATGTATGTTCATAATTTGTCCATCCTTTTACTAAATTACATCATTTTATTTCTCTAACAGCTGCTCTGTTGAGCCCAATCAGTAATCTCCTGACTTTCAGAAGAACCCTCTTGAATCCAATCTAAATCCGGTCCATGGAAACTGTAGCCAATTTGTTAAAGACTCCTGCTGTTTATTGTTGCAAATAAATGGGAATGTAGAGAAAATCAGCCAAAATCAAGTATACAGTATGACCTCTAACTTTTTCATTATGTTTTATGTGTCAAATAGATTCAATTACACAGTTACATCCTTGTATTAATAATAGAACTGTCGAGTTACACAGTTAGGCTGACATTATATACATGACTGTAAACACACCCTGTGAATATTATTAAACAGTAAAATGAGGTATGGTGAGTTCATGTGGTGTTTATTTTCAAAATGAGTGAAAGGTGCATGTGTAATTCAAAATGTATTTATGAATTTTGGTAAATTTATAATATTGATGTTGGCTGCTTAGTACCAAATCTTCATGACTGAAAGAAAACTCAGTGTTTTGCCTTCAGATTAGAACTCTGCAGGTGCTGGTCTTATTATAGTTTTCTGTGCCCTATTAGCCTATGTATAATGCATGCACCTGCAATGCATAATAGATGTGAGCTTTGTGGTAAAATGCTAGCAAAAGGCTAAACAAATGGCAGGCAAGGGAATTCTTCAGCTTCAATAGTAAATTATTAGCTTTACACAGCAGGACCAGTAGTGAATCAGCTCTGAAGGCATATGAGTAGTGGTTGTTAACTGGTTGTTGAAACTAGATAGACAGTGGTATAATAAGACAATATTAATTTGTTAAATCGGAAGGATTGAGAAACACACTGTTTCATGAAATATTCTCCACCCCACCCCCACCCCCCCAAGAGCTACAACAAAGCACAACAAAATGTCGCTTTTATAAACCAGGAGAGCAAGTATATGCAAATTCAAATGGTTCAGTTGAGGTAACAAGGTGTCAAATGGATGGTGTTACCTGTTGCATATCATGTCTGTAGGCGATCTTGATTGAAATTGCACACTTGATCTATTTGCATGATTGCTAGCATTGTTATCTTTTTTTGCAGTGCAATTGCAATGTTGTTGTTTTTTTTTGTATGTACAGGGAATGTCAAATTGAAACCACACAGCACTGATCATGTTTATTTGAATTCCACTAATAGGCCTAATTATCAAATGCTTGTTAGTGCACAGTATTTATTTAATGCTTTTAATTGACTACACTCTCTGCTTTATTAAAAGGAAAGAAGAATATCTGTGAAGTGAGACAACAGATGACATGAACATGTCTCCCTTATTGAAAAAGCAATATTAAAAAGCAAACATTGTAGTCAAAGTGAGTTGTTTCCAGGATTGGGGAATGAATTTTCGAAAGTAATAAGTAAAATTACTAGATGTTTCTTCAACAGGCACTTTTATGTCATGGGGTTGATTTTTATTAAAACCAGAAGATTTAAATTTTATTTTTGTTGGTTATATGAAGGTCACATTCTTAAAAACTTTTTTTACCATGTCTTTATCATTTATTTTGCTTCTTTTAAAATGACATTTATGTTTAGGTTTTTTGTTTTGTTTTGTTTTTTTACAGTTTTAATTCCAGACTTATCATCATACAGCATAAATCATTATGTTCAAAACTGAGATCTAATCTAAACAGTGAAATGCATATTTATATGTTTACTCATTTGGTAACACTTTATTTCGATAGTCCACTTTAGACATTCTATTAACAGTAAGTAACTTTTCAACTACATGTCAACTAGCAGTTAGTAGAGTATTAGTAGACTGTCTGCTTAATATCTTCTAACACTTTCTTTGTCAACTTATTCTACTAACCCTAAACCTACCCTAACAGTCTACTCCTATCGAAATAAAGTGTAACCACTCATTTAAATAAATAACATGGACTTCCGTTCGATCACCACCAGAGGTCACCCTTCCATTACATTGACTCTCGCACTACACAAACTGTTGCATGTCACCCCGGACTACATATCCCATCATCCATTGTACTAATTGCACACAGCTGTAACCAATCACACATTCACTATATAACACTCATTAAACTCAGTATTGTTTAGCATCTATGCTGTTATGCGTAGCTACTTTACGGAGCCAGTTCACGGTCCTAGTTTGAGTTTCTAGTTCTGAGTCTAAGTCTAGTTTATCCTGTTTATTGCCTTAGTAATTTCCGGTTTTGATCCTAGCCTGTATATCTCGTTTCTGTATGATCTCTGCCTGCCCTGAAGTATATCGCCTGTCTTGGATTACCCCTCTCGTCTCGCCCTGTTCGGCTACTGTTTATTCCTCGCCTGGACCATCGCTTGTGTTTCAGATTACTCTTCAGTCTTGCCCTCTATATACCTGTTTGCCATTGTCCGACCCTTGCCTGTTTTGACTATGTTTCAGAATAAAGCTTTGCACATGGATCCGCATGCCTCTCGTCTTGTTTGCCCCGTAACAATATCAAACATTTGTGTACTCAATTACAAAGTGTCAGTGAAGAGCTTGAGATTAAATATCTCAGGTAAACATTATTTCTTTAATATTATTTTATTTCCAATCGAGCTGTAATTTTGTCAAACTATGCAAAACTTGTAAAATATTATTTAATTGTATGTACTAGCTAAACTGAAATTAACAAGGAAGTTGGGCGTTTTATTTTAAATGGTTTAAAATGCCATTTCCACCTCAGAATTAGAGATCGACCGATATAACGATTTACCGATATTTTTCCCGATATTTAAGCATTTTGCCATAATCGGATATCGGTTTTGTAATATCTGAATCACCGATAAACGCCACCATCTTGTGGGCGTTTTGAGAATTGCGCGCAGGATCGCCATTGCAGCGCGTCTGAGGGGAGACCAGACAACAACAATGGCGTTTTATTTACTTTATAACAGTAAATAAATATCGGTTTTGCATATCGGTTATCGGGCACATAAACATGCAAATAATTGGTATCGGTATCGGTTATAAAATGTCAATATCGGTCGATCACTACTCAGAATGCTATTAAACACAATGCATGATTTGAGATGTGGTGAAAATTTGATGGTTGAGAAAAATTATTAATAAATATTTAGGCTTATAAAAAAATAAATATGAATGTATAAAATATATAAAGTAATACATGACTTCATTAAGGTACAACCAAATCCATCAGAAGGAATTACTATCCAAAACTTTACAAAAACCTCATAAGCTTTCATTCACTTTTAATTACTAGGGAGTTACCATGATCTTCATTTATAGAATTAATTATACATTATGTATTCACTTTAATTATTAACTTGTAAATAGTAGTTCTTATTAGTGTTCTGCAAAGTATGAAAAAATAGTACTTAATAGTGAACTGCCTGCTATTACTGTGTTATTACTAATTTGTTAATAAGTCTGTTAGTAAATAATAGTTAGAATGTTAATATTGCGTTACTCATTTGTTCCTGTGTAGTTATTCATTAATGATACAACAGGATTTGAAAATAAATATGAAGTGTTACCCATAATTCTTCTAAGAAACTTTACATATTATCTAGCTACATGTACATCTTTGTTTGATCGCATTAGCAGTATGTAGGGAAGTATTACTCTACTCTCTGCTGGCTAGCAGAAGCTAGCAAAACATACACCTCTGTGACCTGCACTGATGCTAGAGAACAGTTGAATTTGTTTGATAGTGGATAGCAGAGTGTTTCTTTGTGTTAGTTTGGCCTCAGGTCTGCAGTATCCTGAGAAATATGTTTTATCTGATTTAACCAGGCTCCCACAGAATGAGAAAAAAATGTCTTATATAGCACATTTTCCCAGTGGTGAAGTGGCAATCTAAGACTTATATCAATGCTCCAACAAACCAAACAAGCTCGGGTAGTCCAACTAGATAATTTATAGCATTAGATATTGATCATCTCTCAGTAATGCAGTCTAATCTCTTTCCAAGACTGATGAGTAAATTTAGCCTGGTTTGCTACGCTAAGTGCTTGCTTGAGTAATTGACATCAATACATAGATCGAGGGTTTATCCCAGTGATTTTGAGCTTGTATTTCTGTAGTCCAGGCTATGTGGAGTTAATCCATATAAATTTTGTGGGTTTCTTGTGTCAGGAATTAAAGCATATTATTATAATGAATTTATTTTTCACACAGTTTCACATTCACAATTATATTCAGACAAATTATTTGTGTTATTAAAGGGGTCATATGATGCTGCTAAAAAGAACAGTATTTTGTGTATTTGGTGTAATGAAATGTGTTTATGCGGTTTAAGGTTCAAAAAACACATTATTTTCCACATACTGTACATTATTGTTTCTCCTCTATGCCCCGCCTTTCTGAAACGCGTAGATTTTTACAAAAAATCGCATCATATGACCCCTTTAACTGTGTCCTGGTTCTTTGTTTTCCTTTTATGTTCTTTATTTTCAGATATGTTCTTACCAAAGCAGCTGTAGTTATTATACTGTAGTTCACAAGCATGAGAAGTGAATAAATCTTCTAAGCTGAGGTCACTCAAGACACACAGGCACTTGAATGACAGAGGGAACTATCAATAAATCTCCCATGATAACCCTCAGGACCGTTCGTGACGGCTCTTTACATATATGGCCTGCACACTGACAGTTCTCTCAAAATAATGAAGTAATTTAAAGCCCCATTTGACTCACTGTATTGGTACATCTACTGAAAGAGTTTGAGTCCATCTAAATAATTAGATGTGAGAATGCCAGAGGAACATTCATTGAGGTTCATTTATCCATGAATGCTGTTGTTCAGTGAAATACTCTTTCAATTCTCTAGAGGAGTGTTCTACAGCAATTTGTCAGTTTTAAGTGAAGAAACCTCTGTTATCTTAGGCCCAATCCCAATTCTACCCCTTAGCCCTTCCCCTTTCCCCTACTCTACCGTTTCGCGCGTTCACGTGAAGGGGTAGGGGTGTCTCGATTCTCTTTTGGTTGGAGGGATAGGGGTAAGGGGAAGGGCCAGATAGCCCTTCAAATGAAGATTTTTCGGGACCACACTTCAAACGAAGGGGTATAAATTATCTCAGCGTAAATCAGCTTCAGCTGCCAGCTACATGGCTGCCCGAGCGAACAAAAAGACACATAAATGTAGATGAAAGTTGCGTGTATGCTCGTCTGTGCGTTTCTCTTTTTAGAGTGAGTTTACTTCAAAAACAGTGATTTTATCCTCTCGTTTCTGGAAAATATAATGTAGCGATTCAGTATTTAAACTGTTATTAATAAAAGTCGTGGGGCAGAGTTGTCTGGCGATATCTGATGTGTGTGTGTGTGTGTGTGTCAGTAAGCAGCGCATTAATATAGAACAGTAATTAAAGGCTCTAATGCACACACCAGTATAGTTATAGTATATATATATATCACCAGTATATATCACATGTAGGCATTCTGGTTAACACACCAGAGCAAATCATTGGAGATTTTTCCAACTGAGGCCTAAAAATAGTATTTTAAGCCCTACTTTAGACATCCTTTGATGGTGATGTTGTTGTTAAGTACTGTGAGTGGCAGCTGTCCATATTCATTGGGCTTCATTCTCGCACTTGTTTACGTCATCCATCCTACAGCGCTTTGTCATTATAATTCATTCACTGTGAACATTATAATTCATGTGAATGCGTTCTGCTTTTAAACAGTGAATATGAATTAGCCTTTTCTTATTGACAATCAATGGGCATTTGTTAAATGCACCCTTAAAGCGGTCATCGGATGCTCATTTTGCACAAGTTGATATGATTCTTTAGGGTCTTAATTAAAAGTCTATAACATACTTTGGTTAAAATTTCTCAATGTTAGTGTAAAAAACACCTTTTTAAACCTGTCAAAATCAGCTCTGTTTTTATGAAACCATTATAGTCCATGTTGCTTTAAATGTTAATGAGCTCTGCTGGCCCCGCCCCTCTCTTCCGAGCTGCTGCTGACTGTTTACTTTAGCCGCATTCATC
>NW_015644367.1:385004-385583 GCF_001515625.1 Sinocyclocheilus rhinocerous
AAAAAAAAAACACTGGATGGATTTTTATAATTATAGGATGGATGTGTACACACACTTCCAACATACATTTATGTTCAAACAACTTGAAAAGTGAATTTTGCATCCGATGACCCCTTTAAAGGAATAGTTCACCCAAAAAATGAAAATTTGCTGATTATGTTTTCACCCTCAGGCAATCCAAGATGAGTTTGTTTCTTTATCGGGACAGAGAAATTTACTTGCTTACCAATGGATCCTCTGCAGTGAATGGGTTCTGTCAGAATGAGGCTGCGTTTACACTGGCACAAAAAATCCAATCTTTCGCTCACATCTGACACAGATCGGAATTTGTTGCACACGTGTAAACACAAAAACCCGCACGAGATCCGATTTTTTTGCATCCGATCTGAGCCACTTCCAAATGTGGATTTTAATCGGATACACATCTGATATCTGGACATCTGACCTACGTCTAAACACACATATCCGATTCTGCCCCCGCCCCATGCATTTTTTAAATACAATAGCTAAAAGCTACATATATTTATCAGCAATGAGGTGATAACTTAGCAGTTTTTGTAATTAAACCGACAAGCTTGT
>NW_015644367.1:390229-392114 GCF_001515625.1 Sinocyclocheilus rhinocerous
CTCTCCTTAATTCGAATTAATTTCAATAAATATCATCTTTATTTCACTAAAGAATTCTACCTCTAACGAGCTGTAGATAAAATAGTCTAACAAATTAAAATTACTGTTATTTTCCGGTCTTTATCCGTTCTGTCAGATTTTGTGCTGCAAAACATCCATGACAGCCGTTGTCCATGCTGGCGATCACTGCAGACAATCCTTTTGGGTGGGAATTAATGTAAACACAGATATCGGATACCAGTCGTGTCTAAAGTGAATGTAAACAGACGTGCCAAAAAATCGGATATGGTCAAAAGATCGGATCTGTGCATTAAGCCTTGCAGTGTAAACGCAGCCTGAGAGTTCAAACAACTGATAAAAACATCACAATAATCCACAAGTAATTGGTATGACTTCAGTTCACTTCACAACGTCCTGTGAAGTGAAAAGCTGAGTGTTTAAAAAAAAAATTCATCATTAATTTAGTTTAACTTTAAACCGCCACTTCTGCCTAAAATATGAGTCCATAATATAATAGTAATGCTAACCTATAAAGGATTATTTCACCCCTCAATGAAAATTCTTTATGACTTGTTTTCTTCTGTGAAACACAAAATAAATTATTTTTAAAAATGTATCAGTATTTAATTTTTTATATAAAATGTATTTAGTATTTTTATACAATAAAAGTTAAAACATTGCTTTTTGGACTCCAGCGTTCTTCAAAATATCTTCTTTTGTGTTCTACAAAAGAAAATTAAACTGGTTTAGAAAGATATGAAGGTGAGTAAACGATGGCAGAAATTATTGGGAGGAACTAACTATTTTTATCATGTTTTGGGCATTTAAACACTAACTAATTTATAGCAGTCTTTTGTAAAAAGCTGCATACATGCTTTTCACAATTAAATGTATTTGAATCTTTTATTTTCCTGTGGCTACACTGGGATATTGCAGGGGTTTTTGTTGTTGTTGTTGTTGTTTTTTTACAAAGTATTTGTGTTATTTGTCTGTCGTTTTAAAAATGATCATTATTGTAGTTTTGTGTCTCATCCCAGATGAGTTCACCATGAGACCTTCTCATCGTTGATAAACAGATTAAGGCAAGACTCTGTTGAGGAGGAATGAGGAGAGATAGTGATTTACAATGGTCTTGGCATATTTATATAAAATCATTCTGTCTCTGAGTACCACAAATTTCAAACTCTAATTTCACAAAGATAACACAAGCAGACTTACTGTGTAATGTGGTGCAGTATGTGCTGAGAAAACATAATTTAAACACAAATAATAGAAATTACATTTGTGACTTTTTTTAAAGCACACAAAATGGTTAGAACCTGGCAAAGCTGGTTAGGATTATATTTTTGTATGCTTTTATAGTGGTTTTGGGCATTAGTCATTAGTAGGCTTTTTCACAAGGCTGTGCATTTCAGATTTTTCTTTTATTTTTTTCTGAAATGCACAGCCTTGTGAAAAACCCAGATGTAGCTGCACTGAAAATGTTTTTTTCTGGTGTTGTAAAATATATTAAATTAATCATCATAAATTCTACTTGTAATATTAAAAATCAAGGAGAACAACAATTTTCTAAGTAAAATGTACACATTTAATACATGTAATTAATGAACTGCGTGAGAAGAGTAACCCTTATTAATATTTACTTGTAATATTTACATGTTTTATAGTCATTGCACATAAATCTAGAAATATTAAATAAATTTTAATCTAAAAGTTCAGCACTTAAACTTAACATTCATGAAGAAATTAAATCGAATTGCACCCTAATTAAGTAAATATTACGTAATTATATTTAATTTAAAAGTGTTTATTTAAAGTAATTAAGTAAAGTTTATTTATTATTTTATAGACAGGAACCTTGCATTTATAAAAATATTAAGTAAAT
>NW_015644367.1:392524-407529 GCF_001515625.1 Sinocyclocheilus rhinocerous
CTCTGTAGGGACATGGACCTCGAGCGCCAGAGTTGAGAACCTCTGGTCTATACCTTTATCACAAATCACACAAGTAAAATACAATTAAACTCTTTATTTTTCCAACATTAATAAAAGTGAATAAGTCACATTCACATGACCTACTAAAGTCTGGACACAAGTTTTTAAAGGTGCAGTAAAGCCTCATAAAAAAAGTGCCATTAATCAACAAAACATGTATACCTCCACTGGTGATATTTGGTCTATTGAAAATAGAAAAAAATAAAGTATGACTGAATGCTACTTCAAGTGTCTGATGGTTATATATATATATATATATATAAACACCAAAAATACCAAATTGAGCAGTTTGGAAGACCAGCTACATCTGGGTTTTTCACAAGGCTGTGCATTTCAGAAAAAAAAATAAAAATCGGAATAAATATCTATCAGACAGCACAAAAAAAATTCCTCTCACATATTCTGAAGTTTAATTTTCAACCCATTTCACAGCATCACAAAAAAGTAACCTGTTTGCAGAGGAAAAAGCAGTTTAAATTTCAAGGCTTTAGGCTCAATATTTAGTCTTCTCCTTTCTCTCAAGAAAACATATTCTCTAGTAGAGAACAAAAGTAATAAGTCCCTGGATGCGTTTATTTGTAATTGCGATGGACATGTTTAATCAAAACATGACCCTCTTCAATTTCCACATTCACAGGGCTGTTAGCCAGCTATTTACACTGACTGACAGAGGTTGATTTAAAAGGGAGGAAGGTTGACTATTTGCCAAACATAGGAGGGTGCACCCATCGGTATTCACATGATTAAGTGTTAACACTGAGAGGATCCTACCTGGTGAAAAATGCTCAGGATTCATGAACACCAGCTAGCTTTGATAAAGCCATCCAGCCATTCAGGCATGCAAACTGTCACAGCCACCAAGTGACTTGCCTAAGTAATTAAGTATTTTTAATCATCTAGTCACTTAATGTTGATCCATTTTTCACTGTCAGTAAAGATAGAGTCCACCTCTTCTCCTGCAAGCACCCAATGGCTATTATTCTGTTCACACACACACATATACACACAATTTTTATACTCTATTCTTATGATGATGATGATAATAATTATGATAATAATGTATGGTACTTCCCTCCTTTGACAGTCCATTCCCACCCTTTGTCATCTTTTTATTCACTGTTGACTTACAAAAGACTTGTCTATTTTTGTCTCTTGCTGTCTAGACATTGATGCAGTTAATCAAAATGACTTTATTTAATACACCAAACTGCCCCACAACTGAGAACAAAGAAAGGAAACTATTGTTTAATTTTCTGTATAGAGAACAGCAAGGCTTGTTGTCACACTTTTTACTCTTGAATATTTCTTAGGGAGGTTTATTGTTGAAAATCAATTTCTATATATACACAGTTTAAAATCTTACAAAAAAGATATTTAATATTTCTGCAGTAAATGGCTAAGAAAAAATATACAGTATACATAAGAAATATACAATTAATTTCACATAAACCTTTTAATTCAACACAGCTTTTTCGCATAACTCACACTATATTTGATATATTTTCAAAATGGATCATAGCTTGTATAAACACAAAACAATTCATGAAACAGTAAAAATATAAATGGTAATTTAGGAGGATTTTTATATACAGCCCCACGTGACAGCTAGCCCTAGCCTCTCCTGTGTTACTGTGCTGAAATGATAATATGTTCAAAACTGTGAATACCTCTGCAATCAAACATTTCAAAATCAGACACTGTGAAGTTTCTGATGCATATGTTGGAAAGCTTTTTCAGCAAGAAAATCCATTTTATCATATCCATTTAAATTGTACAGTGGTACAAATAAATGTATCTTTCATATTTCTGGTTTCCTATCTCTCTCTTCATTTCCAGGATGCTCCAGAGATTAAGACTGAACATTCGAATTTGATGTTTCTGAATGAAAGTGAGAAATGGGAGACATCAGAAAGAACATATAAATACACACTGGTTGAATATGGCCACAGAGGAAAAATTAACATCTTCAATCTGAAGTACCAGAGGAAAATGTTGATTTCACTGTTGGATTAAATAGAAAGTAGGTGAAATGAAAATGTATACAAAACCTGTTGTAAATATAACAGTCTAATACCTTCTGAGGACCAAAAACTTCATGGTATAGTGTCAGTCATTCTAACTGAAGAGATACAGAATCATCAGGATCCTTGTACTAGTGTCCCAGAAGTCCTCCCCACTGGCCAGGTTGGGGTCGATGTTAATGTCCTCCATGCTCCAGTCCGCACTGTGTCTGATTGAAGCGCTAACATCTATCCCGCTCTAGTCTGCTCTACATCTGATTGGAGTACAGACATCCTCCCCACTCCAGGCTCTTTGTCGACATCCTCCAACCTCAAGCCTGATCTGTGTCGCACTGTGTCGCATCTGTGATGCCCTCTAAACTCCAGTTAGTTCAACAGAGGAGCTTGTGTCTTTGCAAAATAATAGCAAATTGGCAACAAGAATTGAGGGTCAGTTTACTGCCAAAACACACACTCACACACTTAATTCAATATCTGCAAAGCCATACCAGAATTTTAATTTCTTCTCCTATCTAGACATTCCCTTCCCTGTCCTGATGGAAAAGAGCAAAGACCAAAAGTGGAACAAATAGTCCTACAGTGTTTAAGTAAAAATTAATATGAGCTCCTTAATGTGTGTTTTACAGGAATCTGAAAGTTTTACATTTTAGATGTAGTATAGTATGTCACCATGCAAGATACTGCTGACAGTTAATGCCAGGTGAAGGTTTTGGAGCAGTATATGAAGGGACTACCCATTTTGGAAGATGACCTCGAGGTTGGTTTACTTATTTATTTATTTATACTAACAGTATCTAGCTAGCAAAATGTTTAGTCTTACACTCATTCCCATTTTTAAAAAATCCCAGTTTTTTTTGTTTTGTTCAGGGTAGCAGTGAAATTTGTTAGAGGATGTGGTATATATCAGTTTTTCTCCTCTCAGTCACTGTTTTTAGTTTAAAACATTTCATATTAACTGCAGACTACAAATGTTTTTTTGTTGTTTGTTTTGTTTTATACTAAATGACTAAATGTAATTGTCAACAGTCTGCCCAAGACTGGCCTACTTTGAAAACTAGAGAATCTGCTGTTTAACCAGGACACCCTTGAAGTAAAAATGTATCGATTCCTGGTGTGGTAAAACTTACTAAAACTGTTTATAAGGTATGTATTATCTTTTAAAGTTCTAGTGCAGGTGTCAAACTCTGTTCTTGACTGGTGAGAGAATGCAAGTACGTGTCCTATGTGGGTGTCCCTTTTCAGAGAGAGCCATGCTCACTTTTGAAACACCATAGAATGGGAACCACTGTTGTGAATCAAATAGCGTCTTATACATAAGACTACATCTCTTTCCCTAGGCACAGATCTGTATTGCACTACTGTGTACATGATGGAGGGAAAGTGCCATGGTAAGCCATTCTAGAAACTTGCTGCCAGAGCTCTGGACTCTCCACCTCATTCAACTTTTCAGACCTGCCTCCTAATCAGACACACCTGCAACCCATTTCAGCTCATTCTGGACTAGACTATAAATGAGTCACAAGCTCAGTGTCAAGTCTTACCATGGACTAGTGAGAATGTGATGCTTTCTTATCTTCCTTCTCGAAGTGTACCCTACTCCGTGTTCTCTAGGGGTTTTTTTGTGTGTGGATTACTCTAGTAACTCACCGGTGTGCTCCTCTGCATCTTAAAATTGTTTCCTTGTATCCACTTAAATATTGGTTTTCCCTCGTCTTCTACTGTTCTGCTGTACTGCCTGTGTTCCAGTAAACGTCTGCAGTAACACCTCCACAGCAGGGTCCTAACATTATCCTTCCATGTGGTTTGTATCCATAAAAAAAGACTTGACCACCGACATGGGCCCAGCAAATGCCAGTCTACAGAGAACTGACAACACCCTTGAGGAATTGGTGCAACAGCTCCACCATTCCTTCGTTGCTACCTCTACTGCAACCGTGAGTCACCCCCGATTCAGCTTTCCGGTCCCTCCTGCATCAACCTCTGTATCAGTAGGTGTAATCGCCACCATTTTAGAAATCCAGCCTCATCAATTTTCTACTGACCATCTGAAGACCATCACAAGGACTTAATACTACCCTCAAGTGCCACCTTGCTAAGTACGATGACTCCATGGGTCTGGAACAATTTATTCAGCATTCCATTCGGGTCTGTAACGCAGTGTCCCTGACTCCACTGTCACCTCAGAAGTACACTTCATGTCATCCTATTCAGTTGGACCTATAGAAGAACACATACAAGTAGATTCTTCCTATATCAGCTAATCTGAACATCAATGCCATATTCAGAACTTTTGTATGTACAGTGGCACACTTTATCACCTGCTCCCAGACTGTCCTGTTAGACCTTGATGCATGCTGGAGATTTCAGTCACCTGTACTCCAAAAACTCACTCTCCTCTCATCACGGTCTTGACAATAATCACTAATACTCTCTCATTCAGTGTAGAGGCAGTCATTGACTCAGGATTGGCAGACAGCTTCATCCCTGGGTCCCCCTACTGCAGGTTCCACCTCTCGACTGTACCCTGCACCTCTGTCCTTTCCATCTGCTCAGGGTCAGCCTCTGGGAAAAGTGCCTATTACTTGTGCTTATTAGTGCTTATTACTAATAATTCCTGATCTGTGACTTTTTCAGGTGGGTACTAGGCATGTTGAGCGTTCTCTTCCTTGAACATAAGAGTCCTACAACAGAATTCCAGGACAGTCTGTCCTCTGGTTCCTTCTGCCCTCGAGATGCTGATAGGGACCACAATCTTCACAAAATTAGACCTCCGCAGCATATACAACCAAGGCCACCCTAAGATCCGGATAACTTGAGAGAGAGCTCTTTGACTGCAAAAAACTTTCTTACTCAAGTCAACCAGATCCCAAAGGGTCCTAACAAAGAGGCTTTCTAGTGCCAGAGTCACATCCATCTTGGTCCTTCAGCCGTTTTCTTGACTCTAATTCTAGAGCTTAGCCTCTGCCACTCAGCTCTGGTGTCTATTTTTAAGAAGTGGTAAATAATATGCATTAATTAAATTACTTTTCTCACAATAACAGTATTATTGATAAACTACTTAAATAAATGCTTTTTGTATGGCCTTTTAAAACCTAGGCATACATGTGCACAGTATCCAGTAGCAACTCGCTCAAATTTCTCTGTAATCCTCTGAACACTTCAACAGTTAGAACAATTCATTGAAGAATTGGACATCACTATTAATGAGTACACTTCCTACCACCATACACCAAACATTTAATTTGTGACAGTAGCAAAGATAACTCAACCAATCACTTTATTATTTCAGTTATGCATTAGCTGCTCAACTCTACTGTATTGAAAGGTACTTTTTCACACAAAAATGGTGTTAACGGGGTGGGTTATAGATCATAGTTTCAAAAGCCTGGTTTCATAGAAGTGGGCCGTCAACATGAAGACAGAACGGTTTAAATGTCTTACCAGATAGTATCTGGCCTAAAGTAGGAGTAAGTTTGAATCTCTACAATTTCCAACTGTATTGATATTCATGCAGAAAGAACTGTATCCCAGTACTAGGGTTAAGATACCCTTTTTTATTGCTTTGGTACTTTTTTTCACCCGTAAGTTTCTTTTCAAAACTCTTAATACAGAGCTCCAAACTGATCATACAGCTCATTTAAAGATTAGCTTGAAAAAGACCCAGAGTCAAAACTGCAATAAATTGAGAAACTTTACTGTAGTATTTTCTATTCCCCACTACTCCATTTATTAAGAACTATAACTATTTCTGAAGCAGTGTTTCTCGACCTTTTAATGAAGGCACGTACATTTTCAAACTCTTCCTAATCAAACACATCTAATTCAATGCGTCAGTTTGCTAGTGGAGATTCCAAGACCTGAAATAGATGTGTTAGATAAGGGAGACATCCACTGTGCTGTTGGTGTGCCTCCGGGAACAGGGTTGGAAAAAGACTTTAGGTAGGTGTCATAAGGCCACTTACTTGTGTTGGCCATGGAATGCAGCAGTGAAGAAAAGATGATTGGATGTCAGGTGCACTCCACTAACTAAAACATTATCACATGCTAATGTTCTGGTAAAAGAAAGAAAAAACAAAAAAGTAGTTTCATCTTTCCTCAAGGTTATGCACTGGAATATTGTTGGAATTATATTGCTGGAATCTAGAGACTCCATCTAGAAGATACACCCAGTAAAATTGTGGACAACCTTTTAAAGCATTTTATGTACTAAATGCTTTGCAAAGTGTTTACCTACAATTATTAAAAGGCTCAGTATTAAGAGCATTAACATGAGTTTTTGAGAGTAACATGATCATGGTCTTGAATTTCATGCAGAGCCTCTGCTGATATGCAGTCGCCTTGCCGCCTGTGTGTGGAAAACATTTTCATTTGAGAAGAGCCTGAGGCGATAAGTCACTTTGTCGCACTTTTTCTCTGTCAACATAAGAACAGCATCGTACAAGTCATTTACACTCTCACACAACAATATCTCCCCAGGTAGCCAAAACGGTTTGGCCCGATAATGGCCCAGATCCGGCAGGCCGGATGAAATAACTCAGCCCGGCTGCAGTTGCCAGAGTCGGCATGGACATGGAATGAATGACGCCCCAGAATCGACCCAAATACACTGGCCCGAGTCCGGCTGCCAAAACTGCCGGCATTGGGCCACAATCACACCGACGAGAAATGAAACACTTAGCCAGTACTGGCCCGAGTCTGGGTACTGAAACTGGGCCAACAACTCATATAGCAAAAGTAATGTTAAAGTTCCCTTAACCACTTTAAGCTTGTTTCATTATATTAATTAAATCATTAATTTCCAAATGTAGTTAAAGAAAAAAGAGAATGTTGGATAAAAGGGAAAAATATTCAAATAAAAAATACACTAAAAAATAACATAGCAAGGGCAGGTAAAAGATATTATGTTTAAGTTTAAGTGTCACTGCTACATATTTACCACATTGTAAACGGAGACCCACCCCCAGCACTCAACCTAAACTGGTCCGGGTCTGCATGCCCATATCTCAGCCAAAATCAGACCAGCCCTTATGGTCCGTAATCGGGCCGAATGTTGCTAAATGTGCGTGTCTCAGTGCAAATCGGGCCAGATCCGCACATCCAAAGCCTAGCCAAATCTGGCAACCATTACTGGGCCAGAGCTGGCTCACTTTTGGTGAGCCGCTGCCAGAACACAGCCGAGTGAGCCGACACTCAGTCGCAATTGGCCCGATTGTGCTGGCTACCTGGGTCAGTATGGAGCACAAATATGACTTTTATAGATTAGTTCATTTTTCTAATGTCGTGGTGGTGAACAGTTTATATTCATGTAAATTCTTCAGGAAAATGTCATATCTGGTTTGTGAATGGGGACATTTTACAACATTTTAGTGTGTAATGGATAGATAGAGAGAGAGAGAGAGAGAGAGAGAGAGGAAATGCTGCATACTTCTTTTTTTATTGTGACATAAGAATATAAATGACTTCTTTTGTGTATTTTTTGTGATTGGCTTGAACTTTGTCCTTCTCAAACAGTCATTAAGATTTTCACTACATATATGTGCTTATGTTTATCATCCATGTAATCATTAATTTATTCATGATGAGCATCCATTGCAAGGTTTCCATCTAAATCATTGTTTTTGAACACTGCACATATACGAAAATACACACAAAAGTATGCATAATGAGCTAATTTGCCTAGGAATGGTTCACCTGTCATCATTATCGTCATGTCGTTGTCATGTGTGATTGTTTATTCCATGGAACACAAAAAAATAAGAACCTCCATGCACTTCTTTTCCATAGTAGCCACAGCTGCCAAGATCTGAAAAAGTCTGAATAATAAAATTGCCCATATGATTCATGAACTATATTCTGAGCCTTCAAAAGTCAGTTGCGCTTTAATTTTTAATTTTAAAGTTTCAGTTAAATTTTAGTTTCTGATAAAAGTGGAAATATCTTATACAGCGGTCTATGGCTATGCAGCTATTAACAGAATGTATGTTTACTAACAGAAAGACACAAGATCTGAATCCATGCACATAACACAATATACACTAGGGTAAGGTAACACAGAGATGGTGCCATTTGGTAGTAATACTATTTAGTATTCTGTAAAATAATTATGTAAAGCCTTTGTTTTTGCATAGCATCTCATATATTGGCATAATGGAGTAATGAAGTATTCTGCCCTCCTCTCCTCTTGGCCAGAGTCAGAGACTTCCTGATCCATTGAAAAACTGCGCTTGGCAAGTGATGAGTTTAGCTGACTAGTCAGCACATTAGATTATTCCAAATGAGCACTTAATTCATTGCTCCCTGTTCAGAGATTTGTAGTGCAATTCGGATGCTAATTATGGAGAAAACAGGGAGGGCTGCAGAAAGATCGATTGGTCCAAAAGCAAAGCTTGTGTGATCTGAGGACTGGTCACAGTGGAAATCAAGCATTATTGTATAAGGTACTAAGCCATCCAATTAATATTTCCAATTCCATTGATATGTTAATTTCTTAATAAGCTATGTTTTGAAAATTAGCTTGGATGTTCTCAATATATGTAAAAAAAAAAAAATAATAATAATAATAATTTGAACAATCCAACAATTGAGCTTGCCAGTTATGAAAGAAAACAACTTCTGGATAATTTGCCCTGAATCAACTTTAAAG
This sequence comes from Sinocyclocheilus rhinocerous, assembly GCF_001515625.1. Classification (NCBI taxonomy): domain Eukaryota; kingdom Metazoa; phylum Chordata; class Actinopteri; order Cypriniformes; family Cyprinidae; genus Sinocyclocheilus; species Sinocyclocheilus rhinocerous. The sequence goes on from NW_015644367.1 coordinate 401,249, forward strand.
GTGCCAAGTGATGCAGATAGATAAGTATTTTAATAAGTCAGCGCTAATAAAATGTGACGCTTTAATCATTAAGCACAAATTCATTACATTTTCATCCCTGCACTCAATCTCACTTAGAAAGCAGTGATTCATCAACCAAAATCAAGCCCAACAAAACTAATAGAACTACACATTTTTGTGGTCCCTAGATGTGTTTTTGATTAGATATTGAGATACACAGAGGCAGGCATTCATCCTCTTCACACCTTGTGTTAGTCAAAGCATTCAATAGGATTTTCTTTTATTTGCTTGCCTACGGTACTCATTATAAGTTAATCTTGTTCCATGAAAAATATGCCTTCTGGATATGACCTTAAAATATCACTCATTTAATCAGTGACATATTTATTCCTGTGTAATGCGCTTAGAAACTCATTTACATTTATTATGTAGCACCATACTGTGCATATCCATATTTAAAATTATACATTTGGAATTAATTTTACATTCTATTTTTTAAAAAGATGAAAGACTGATTGAGATTAATTTAATTTTATATTAATTTTTATTATTCAGTCTGCAATATACACACTGTCAACGGAGTCAACAGCAACGCCAGATCCTTCAGCTCCTCCTACTCATTCACAATCACCCGAATACTGATGCATTCCACCTGTCAACACCAATCAAGCCCAGTATAAAGCCACCATCACATCCCTTCCTCAGTGTCTTGTCTTGTTGTTTGCATGCTTGCATCAACCTCCCTGGCTCCTTACCTGATCTACTTACCTGTTCGTCTTCAGTCGTCTGCTCAGCTGTCCGGGTCCATCACCACCTGCAAAGACACCAGTGTGATTATTCAGCTAAGTCTATGCTCTAAAAACTCTCAAAGAATGTCCATACCTGTGATCATCACTTTCTCCTCCTCAGAAGCCTCATTTAACAAACTCTGTTAAATGGCTATTTATGATGATGTTGTGAGGCTAGAGAACTTAATTCAGAGAGCGATACACATCTCTCAACGCCTAAAGCCTGTGTTATACTTTCCGCATGAGCAATCCGGACGCGTTCACGGACAGCGCGGATGCGGACTACTTGTATTTATACTTCTGAAAGCATATGCTGATGGTCCGCTCCGCGGACGTGTTCCATACATGCGTAGTAGATCGGCTTGAACAATAAACAAACATGTGAACAAACAATTGCCCAGAGTTATTGCACATCTGGCTGTCTTTATATTGTTTTATCGACGGATTGTACAGGTTCGAGTAGCAACAGGCTTCTTCACACAGCCTGCGCATGCGCAGTAGCCTATTGTCACAAAAAATGGGAGGCACGCGGATGTCCGCGCAGAGCCTCCGCGCACACTGTCCGATGACGATTTTTACGTCACACATACCATAGCGGACCCTAGCGGACTCGCGGTTGCGGAAAGTATAACACAGGCTTAACCGCTTGCAATTTGGAAGTCACTGCTCCATCTCCTCCGCCCATCTCACCTCCATCACCAGAACCAATGCAGATTGATTCATACCATCTCAACCATGCGGAGCGTCAACAGAGAATTATTAATAGATTGTGCTTGTACTGCAGAGCAGCAGGACATCTGATGTCGGTCTGCCCAGTTCGTCCACCATGCCCAGCGGTGAGTACCCTACAATTGCAACCTATGATTGCACCATTATCATGCACTACCATGTGGGTAACCTCTGCTCACCAATCTGTTTCAGCGCAAGCCCTCCTTGACTTGGGATCCTCCGGGAACTTCATCTCACTGAATTATTTACAACAATTAAACCTCAAGAGGAAAACCTGCTCTCAACCACTCAAAATTCACACTATCCTGGGAAAACCGCTGGGCAGAGGCAAGATCCTACCATCACACTCCGCATGGGCTGTCTGCATCGGGAATCCATCTCCTTTCTGGTGCTGGACTGTTATCATCCTGCCGATATCCTGCCGATATCATCCTGGGACGCCCTTGGCTGACTCAACATTCCCCTCAATTCAAGAGGGACACTGGTGAGATGCTCCAATGGAGTGATGATTATCTCCAAAACTGCATGTCTCCTGTTCAGAAGTTATCTACAGCTCCATCCTCATCCATGAATAGTTAAGAGACCATCTTTTCGAGAGTCCAGAAACCTCTGAGACTCCTGAGATTCCACCTGACTACAGGACATTCCAGGATGTCTTCAGCAAGCAGGCAGCAATGGAATTACCACCTCATCGGCCATGGGACTGCGCAATTGACCTGCTGCCTGGGGCCACGCTACCATCCTGGTATCCACGGTATACCCACTGTCCATCCCGGAACAGAAGGCCATGGAGGAGTACATTGAGGAGGCTCTCAAGTAGGAATTCATATGCCCTTCTACTTCACCAGCAGCATCCAGCTTCTTTTTTGTCAGCAATGGAGTATGGACTATGGAGGCTTGAGGCAATGTATCGATTACTGTATCCTGAAACAGCTGGAACAGCTTTGTGGGGCTCGCATCTTCTCCAAACTGGACCTGTGTAGCACTTACAACCTCATTCGAATCCGCGAGGGTGTTGAATGATGAATGGAAGACTGCCTTCATAACACCATCAGGCCACTATGAATACCAGGTGATGCCGTATGGCCTCTCCAACTCACCCTCTGTCTTCCAAGGATTAATGAATGAGGTGTTCCAGGAGTTCCTCCATCGGTTCGTCATTGTATACATTGACGATATCCTCATCTACTCCCGGAACCTGACCAAACATCACCACCACTAGAAGCAGATTCCTGGGCTTTGCCAATTTCTACCGCTGTTTCATCGCCGACTTGAGTGAGATCTGTGCACCTCTCCCCTTACTGCTAAAGAATGAGAATAAGAATAAGAATAAGCCCAAGTCTCTGTCCTGGACTCCTGATGCCATCAATGCCTTCCAGAACTCAAGGATGCCTTTTGAACTGCTCCTACCCTAGTTCATCCAGATCCAAAACTCCCTTTCGTCATTGAAGTGGATGCTTCAACAGTAGGGGTAGGAGTGGTATTGTCACAACGTCATGGAGAGCCTCATACACTCCATCCATGTGCCTTCTACTCTAGAAAGTTATCCCTGGCGGAGCAGAAGTGGCGACACTGGTTGGAGGGAGCTAACCACCTGTTTGAAGTCATCACCGATCATCGTAATCTGGAATATCTTTGAGATGCTAAAAGACTCAACCCTCGACAGGCCTGCTGAGCACTTTTCTTTACCCGGTAAGAAACTTCACTGTCTCTTACCAACCTGGATCAAAGAACCAAAGGGCTGACGGACTCTCCCGCATCCATCACACCGAGGAGAACAACACACCTCCAGAACTCATACTCCCTCCAGCCATTAAGTACCATTCAGTGGTTCATGGATGACCAGATCACATAAGCCACACGCTCTGAGCTTGCTCCGCTGGGAGATCCAGAAGGGAAGGTTTATATTCCATCATCCCTTCAACTGACACTTCTGGACTCAGTACACTCATCTCCAGGCTCTAGGCAGCCAGCAAACCCTGGCTGCTCTCCAAAACGGGTACTGGTGGCCCAATATGACCTGAGAAGTCTCCCAATTCGTTGAGAGCTGCTCAGTCTGTGCCATCTCCAAAACCCCCATCACCTGCCTCAAGGTAAACTGGTTATATTACCCATTCCTCATCGACCCTGGTCCCACCTCGGAGCAGACTTCGTTACCGACCTCCCTCCTTCCAAGTCCAATAGCTGGGAGGGATTCAACCCCAAGGAGAGATCATGGGTAGCATGTGATGACATCCTTGATCCTGAGTTATTGACAGAGTTCCACACACTTATCATCCTGATCGTCCAGCACCCAGGGGCCATGGCAGTCCTTGGCGCGGTGTCTTGCGGGCTTCTGGAGCTGCCCATGGACCAGTGTTGGGCAGTCGGGTACTTCGTCGGGTAATAAAAAATGCATTCTGATTATTTGCAGGTGGGTCGCGGGTGGATAAAATAAATCATAAATGATGCAAACATTAACTACATTTTTTTTTCATGAGGTAGACAATTTCGTGTGTGTGTGTGTGTGTTCGTTCGCCTGATCGGGAAGTTGCAGTGACAGAAACGGTGACATTCCAGGTAAAGTTTAAAAGAAGTAAAGCCTGTGTTATTGCTATTGAGTAGGCTAATATGGCCAAAGAAGATATTTTGTTTTATATATAAATGTTCATTTAAAAGTAGCCCACGATCAGCGTATTATGTTACCGTTACCCCTAACGGCTCCGACGAGGTTTTGTTCCATCCTCCACGCTGTGCCAACTCACAAAAGACTATTTATAGCCAAGCACCGCGGAGAGCCGCTTCAGAAACGTGCCGCGGCTGGCTGGTATAAACACAAGCATTAGAGTGGCCGCGATCAGCTCCGGTGGCCATGGAGCCGTAACGCGCCGCAGACATGTGCAGTGAGGTGCAGATCAGCTCTAACGTCACTGAATCTCCTGTTAAAAATGAACCATCCATTCATCATATATATTACATTTTCAGAGTAACTTGCCCAACACTGCCGTGGACAAGGGGGTACTGTCACAGAGTCAACAGCAACGCCAGATCCTTTAGGTCCTCCCACTCGTTCACAATCACCCGAATACTGATGCACTCCACCTGCCAACACCAATCAAGCCTGGTATAAATCTACCATCACATCCCTTCCTCAGTGTCTGGTCTTGTTGTTGACAAAAAAGGTATAAAAGGGAAACTCATACAAATGCATATTTTCATAGCTAATTGTTCATTGCATGTCTTTAAATCCTGACCATAGTTTTTTTAATGCCAAAATATGTTAGCAAATCTGGCCCTAAATCTCTTATTCATTAATGAAAGTCCTGATTGAAGTCAAAAGTTTCCATCGCCTATAAGTTTACATTCCACCTGGAAAATGCTCTTACGCTGCCATACTTTGTTTGTCTTGTATTTGCAGATAGGAGATGTGAAGCAAGTTTAATCACATTTTCTTCTAGATAATTCCCATAATTAGTTTGAAAAGCCTTGATTAACCTGCAGCTGTGTCACAGCAGACCCCCTCTTCTGAGGGTTGTCCCCCCTAAAATTATGATTAAAAACCACACTGTGTATTGTAAATAACAATGTTTAATACTTTAAATAATTGTGTAAGTAGTAAAACAACACAAATGGGGCAAAAATGCGTTTTAAGTTTAGAAACATTTTGAGTCTCACCCTCCCTTGCCTCACAGTGCTTTGGTCCAAATGTCTGCTTTCCTCTTTTACATCACCTAGGCTACACATGCACAAGTCCGGTGAGAGAGAAGTCAATAGTTGTGGAACTCCAGTAAGTAAGGCTGTCAATGCTATTTTATTCACTTAAACATCGGATGAAGTGATTATTTTATCTTTAATACATGATGCCAATGTATTTTTGATGAGATGTTAGCAATAATAACGTTACCTGCTTGACGGAAAGGGTTGCCAGGCTTTCACAACAAAACCCGCCCAATTGCTACTCAAAACTAGCCAAAACTAACCTCGTTTCGAGGGGGTCCCCTGGTAAAAATCGCGTTCCGGGGGCTAAAATACACGTTATTGGGGTCGCTTCAACCCGCGGACATGAAAAACAACCCGCAACAACAATGATAAAGTAGCCCAATTCCACGGGAAAACCGCAGACTTGGCAACACTGTGACGGATAGTAATGTCTACAACGGACACGAGCGCTGTCATGGCACGACCACAACAGCTTGAAGTTGTGTAATTTGGCACGGTCTCCCTGCTGCACTAATAGTAGTAAGGCTTTCCTCTGTGTATTCATATTCTTACAAGTACAATTTAAGCTGAATTATTTGCTTCCCCTTCAAAAATCGCTCTTGAGAAATTTTATGTGTATTGAATCCGCCTCGCCCTCATACTGTGCCGACTTGGGACTTATCTACAGTCCACAGGGCCCTGCAAGGTCCTCCCTTTGAGATGCTTGTGGCCCCTGTCACATAACACCATCCTCCTTCTGGCTTTAGCATCCGTCAAGTGAGTGGGTGACCTGCAAGCACTGTCAGTCAGTGCTTCCTGTCTTGAGTTTGGGCCTAACGACTGTAGAGTCGTCTTCAAACCGAGACGGCTATGTGCCAAAAGTGCTCTCCACTCTGAGCAGGGTCCTAATCCACTCTGCCCGGTTTGGGCTCTAAGAATGTATGTTGAGCGCTCTGGCCGCTTTAGGCACTCAGAGAAGCTCTTTGTATGCTTCGGAGGCCACTCTAATGGCGCTTTTCCACTGCATGGTACGGCACGGTACGGTTCACTTTTGGGGGGTTTTCCACTGGGTACAGTACCTGGTAC